>NC_140020.1:30516074-30694880 GCF_964263955.1 Coregonus lavaretus
CTTGCAGTAGCATGGTCGGCCTTGAACTTCGTGATTTGAATGAGAGGGAGCAGTCGTTCTCCCCTGGTGTGAACATGGGATATCACAGGGCGAAAAGGGTCCATATCAGGGGTTATTTATTACATTACATGTTTTTGATATTCTAGAGAATACAGACCATTTCCAATGCATATCCTGACAAATTCTGAATCCAGATGTGTCTTTGAAACACATATGGTATTGGGATTACTCCGAATATCACACATGGACATTTTCTATGGCCGGATATGGACCCATTCAATATCCTGAGATATGCAACATTCTATTCTCTCTCTTCATGTTGACAAATACTGACTGTATACATTGCATGTCTGTGTTTCCTCAGCACATTCAAGAAATAAAGCTACAGTGCCTTCAGAAAGTATTTACACCCCTTGACTTTTGCCACATTTTGTTGTGTTAAAGCCTGAATTAAAAATGGGGAAATTGAGATTATTTTGTCAATGGCCTACACACAATACCCCATAATGTTTAAAAATTTTGCAAATTAATTAACAATGAAAAGCTGAAATGTCTTGAGTCAATAAGTATTCAACCCCTTTGTTATGGCAAAGGATATGTATTGAAATTATGATTTCTTTTAGAAAGGTAATGACTACAGATATGATACATTTCTGAAAATATGTGGATTTGTAAATGCCTAAGTGTAAAGGCTTAGATACAGTGGGGAAAAAAAGTATTTAGTCAGCCACCAATTGTGCAAGTTCTCCCACTTAAAAAGATGAGAGAGGCCTATAATTTTCATCATAGGTACACGTCAACTATGACAGACAAAATGAGAAATTTTTTCTCCAGAAAATCACATTGTAGGATTTTTAATGAATTTATTTGCAAATTATGGTGGAAAATAAGTATTTGGTCAATAACAAAAGTTTCTCAATACTTTGTTATATACCCTTTGTTGGCAATGACACAGGTCAAACATTTTCTGTAAGTCTTCACAAGGTTTTCAAACACTGTTGCTGGTATTTTGGCCCATTCCTCCATGCAGATCTCCTCTAGAGCAGTGATGTTTTGGGGCTGTCGCTGGGCAACACGGACTTTCAACTCCCTCCAAAGATTTTCTATGGGGTTGAGATCTGGAGACTGGCTAGGCCACTCCAGGACCTTGAAATGCTTCTTACGAAGCCACTCCTTCGTTGCCCGGGCGGTGTGTTTGGGATCATTGTCATGCTGAAAGACCCAGCCACGTTTCATCTTCAATGCCCTTGCTGATGGAAGGAGGTTTTCACTCAAAATCTCACGATACATGGCCCCATTCATTCTTTCCTTCACACGGATCAGTTGTCCTGGTCCCTTTGCAGAAAAACAGCCCCAAAGCATGATGTTTCCACCCCCATGCTTCACAGTAGGTATGGTGTTCTTTGGATGCAACTCAGCATTCTTTGTCCTCCAAACACGACGAGTTGAGTTTTTACCAAAAAGTTCTATTTTGGTTTCATCTGACCATATGACATTCTCCCAATCCTCTTCTGGATCATCCAAATGCACTCTAGCAAACTTCAGACGGGCCTGGACATGTACTGGCTTAAGCAGGGGGACACGTCTCGCACTGCAGGATTTGAGTCCCTGGCGGCGTAGTGTGTTACTGATGGTAGGCTTTGTTACTTTGGTCCCAGCTCTCTGCAGGTAATTCACTAGGTCCCCCCGTGTGATTCTGGGATTTTTGCTCACCGTTCTTGTGATCATTTTGACCCCACGGGGTGAGATCTTGCATGGAGCCCCAGATTGAGGGAGATTATCAGTGGTCTTGTATGTCTTCCATTTCCTAATAATTGCTCCCACAGTTGATTTCTTCAAACCAAGCTGCTTACCTATTGCAGATGGTGCAGGTCTACAATTTTGTTTCTGGTATCCTTTGACAGCTCTTTGGTCTTGGCCATAGTGGAGTTTGGAGTGTGACTGTTTGAGGTTGTGGACAGGTGTCTTTTATACTGATAACAAGTTCAAACAGGTGCCATTAATACAGATAACGAGTGGAGGACAGAGGAGCCTCTTAAAGAAGAATTTACAGGTCTGTGAGAGCCAGAAATCTTGCTTGTTTGTAGGTGACCAAATACTTATTTTCCACCATAATTTGCAAATAAATTCATAAAAAATCCTACAATGTGATTTTCTGGATTTTTTGTTCTTCTCAATTTGTCTGTCATAGTTGACGTGTACCTATGGTGAAAATTACAGGCCTCTCTAATCTTTTTAAGTGGGAGAACTTGCACAATTGGTGGCTGACTAAATACTTTTTTTCCACACTGTATGTCAGCATGTTGACACATTCCCTTTCCGGAGTTAGAATGTTCTACAAATATGTAAGGAGGTGCATGCGCATCAGGTGCTTGTCTTGAACATATCTCACCCCAGATATCTCCCTGGACTCATACGGTAGCAGGAAGATTTCGGAAGTCCAGATTGGATGCATGTAGAAACTGTCCCATTACGGAGAATATCCTACGTAGCTCCGTATATATGAAATGAAGGACATGCGTATCTGGATAATGTTTACTCCTTATATCTAAATCTCAACATAATGGTTTTCCCTGCAACCTTAAACCAGACCACTGTCAAAGCTGCTGTATCTGTTCTACACATGCACTGTGCTTTATGTCAGCTCTCTTTACATTCTCTTTCTCTCTCCCACACCCACACACACAAACATACCCACACACACACACAAACACACGCACACACACACAGTCACACTGGCATGTCCATCCACACAGGTACACATACTACACTGACCCTGGCAGTTCACCACTTAAAGTAGTGAAGTCTGTATTTTAGTATAATGCTGAGTAGGGTTGTTCAGCTCCATGCCATCCCAGTTCAGCCCCCTCCCTGTCTCTTTATCCCGTCTGGTCCCTGTCATGTCTGGAGAGCCAGAGCCTCCTGTCCCTTCTGTCTCCCGGCCTGACTGTCTCTGCCCATGGTCATTATCTGGATGATTGAGTGTTGGATTGAATAATGGCCATGTGCGTTTAACCTCTGAGTGTGTGTGTGTGTGTGTGTGTGTGTGTGTGTGTGTGTGTGTGTGTGTGTGTGTGTGTGTGTGTGTGTGTGTGTGTGTGTGTGTGTGTGTGTGTGTGTGTGTGTGTGTGTGTGTGTGTGTGTGTGTGTGTGTGTGTGTGTGTGTGTGTGTGTGTGTGTGTGTGTGTGTGACAGGGGGGTGGCCAGCTGTGGCGTGTGGACACAAGTGTTGGACAGGAGTGGAAGGACAGGATGGACAGGAGTGGACCTGGAACCATCTAACAGATGTTTTTCCATTTTTTATTAACAACATTCTTCCATGAATTGTATCCAATTCGTTCTCTGTATTTTATTAGCTATAAACATTTATCTTCTGCAGGATGCAACATTTATGTAAGGTGTATTCACAAGTTGTATTGACAAGGTGTTAATTACATGTTTATAGGTTCTTGTAAATACCTGCAATTTCCACAGTAAATGGAATCTGTGCTTTTGGCAGCGGATACCACACCACACCTCCCCATTTTTTCAACCGCCATCTTATCCCTCCTATATATGTTCTGATTGCACCCATGTGTTTCTGCACACACACACACACACACACACTCGCGCACACACACACACGCACGCACGCACGCACGCACGCACGCACGCACGCACGCACGCACGCACGCACGCACGCACGCACGCACGCACGCACGCACGCACGCACGCACGCACGCACGCACGCACGCACGCACACACACACACACACACACACACACACACACACACACACACACACACACACACACACACACACACACACACACACACACTGTTGTCCTGCTAGCTAATTCATTCCTCACACCAGCCAATGTAGTACGCCACAATTAGCCACACTATGTTGTGCCAGACGTTTGTTCCTGACAATTACGATTAGAACACATTTTTTATTACAGGACTGAGACTGGGGGAAGAATACCTAGCAATGTAATTGGTCTAATTTGGTCTGGATTGCATCATGTAGCTTTAGGGTGTTTACAGGTACACTTAAATTAATAGTGTAATTGTCTGATTTGTTGTTTTTTGTCTTGATTCATAAAGGTAATAATGACAATGGTGATTTCTATTTGAGTCAGATCTGACTCATAGTATGGTCTTTGTCTTTCAGGTAATTCACATTTTTTATGCTCTTTGGATGTGTCCATCATAAACAGGCCTGTTTGTTATGAAATGCATAATAATTAGTATCCAAATCACATAGCAAAGTAATATCTTTCATTCCAAGTGAAGTGCATTTCAAAGCATATTTACATGACACTGCCTCATTTACATGTTTTATCATGCATACATGAATGTACACATGAGACTCATGTAAATGTGGATGTCTGCTGCAAACTGATCACTCCGAAAGCAATCAGAAGCTCAAGGTTGCCTCTGCCCTAGTGAGTCAGTGAGTTTGCTAGCGGTGAGAGTAGAGACTGAGTCAGTGATTTGTTGTGTTATTGTTAAGGCCTTGACCCTTCTCTAGTTGTTTCCATAGGCCATCTTCCACTTCCCAGAGATCAGGGCAGCCCAGTTTAGATCCAAACAGGAGAAGGGTAAGGGCTCTCAGACACTACGAGAGACGATGTACTGGGGGACGCGCGTAGGAGGAGGCACGTGTGTGTGTCCTCAGGAGGTTCCACAGTACAGAGAGGTGGGAGGTAGAGAAGGAGAGAGAGGGAGAGAGAGAAAGAGAGGAGGAAGAAGAACAAAACGTGTAAGAGAAAGGGAAAAATACATAACTAATAGAATTCCTCATCGAGGAGCCTGCCACTAATGAGGAAGCGGGAGTGGAGAGGGCAAGCAGCGGAGTGACCACGGGGTCACCAGTGCAGGTCAAAGAGGTGTGATTGCCATGCAGGTCGCAGGTAACAGGTCCAGGATCACTGCATGGAAGGCATTTAGCTCATCTGGTAGGCTTGTGTCACTGGGCAGCACGTGGCTGGGTTTCCCTTTGTAATCCATGATAGTTTGCAAGCCCTGCCACATCCAACGAGCGTCAGAGCCGGTGGAGTAAGATTCGATCTTAGTCATGTATTGGCGCTTTGCATGTTTGACGGTTCGTCGAAGGGCGTAGCAGGATTTCTTATAAGCGTCCGGATTAGTTTCCCATTTCTTGAAAGTGGCTGCTCTAGCCTTTAGCTCAGTGAGGATGTTGCCTGTAATCCATGGCTTCTGGTTGGGATATGTACATACGGTCACAGTGGGGACGACGTCGTCGAGGCATTTATTAATGAAGCCAGTGACTGATGTGGTAAACTCCTCAATGCCATCGGATGAATCACGGATCATATTCCAGTCTGTGATAGCGAAACAGTCCTGTAGCTTAGCATCCGCTTCATCGGACCACTTCCGTATTGAGTGCATCACTGGTACTTCCTGTTTGAGTTTTTGCTTGTAAGCAGGAATCAGGAGGATAGAGTTGTAGGCAGATTTGCCAAATGGAGGGCGAGGGAGAGCTTTGTATGCGTCTCTGTGTTTGGAGTAAATGTGATATAGAGTTTTCTCGCCTCTACTTGCACAGGTGACATGCTGGTAGAAATGAGATATGATGGATTTCAGTTTTATTGCATTAAAATCCCTGACCAATAGGAGTGCCGCCTCTGGGTGAGCATTTTCTTGTTTACTTATGGCCCTATACAGCTCGTTGAGTGCGGTCTTAGTGCCAGCATCGGTTTGTGGTGGGAAATAGACAGCTACGAAAAATATAGATTTTTGATTCTTGGTCAAAAGTATGGTTTATAGTTTATCATGAGGTATTCTAACTCAGGTGAGCAGAACCTTGAGACTTCCTTAATATTAGAGATTGCGTACCAGCTGTTGTTAACAAAGAGATACACACAACCCCCCTTGAGTTTACCCGACGCTGCCGTTCTGTCCTGCCGATGTATAGAAAAAGCAGCTAGATTTATATTTTCCATGTCCTTGTTCAGCCACGACTCAGAGAAACATGAGATATTACAGTTCTTCAGATCACTTTGATAGGATAATCTCGAACGGAGCTCATCCAATTTATTCTCCATTGATTGCACATTCTCCAATAGAACGGAGGGTAGAGATGGTTTATCCACTCGCCGACCTAGTCTCGTCAGGTATCCCGCACGGCGGCCTCTGTATCACCGCCTCTTCCTTTCTCGAGTGTAAGGGATTTTGAGTAGGGTTGTTCAGCTCCATGCCATCCCAGTTTGGCCCCCTCCCTGTCTCTTTATCCCGTCTGGTCCCTGTCATGTCTGGAGAGCCAGAGCCTCCTGTCCCTTCTGTCCCCCAGCCTGACTGTCTCTGCCCATGGTCAATATCTGGATGATCGAGTGCTGGATTGAATAATGGCCTTGTGCGTTTAACCCCTGAATGTGCTTGTGTGGGTGTGGGTGCATGTGTGTGTGTGTGTGGGAAGAGGGGAGAGGGGCGTGCGTGAGTGACAGAGGGGTGGCCAGCCGTGGCGTGTGGACACAAGTGTTGGACAGGAGTGGACAGGAGTGGACCTGGAACCATCTAACTGATGTTTTTCCATTTTATATTAACACATTTCAGTTAGAACAAATTGCGGAGCAAAAACAGATAATTACAGGACTGAGACTGGGGGAAGAACACCTAGCATTTAATTGGTGTAATTTGGTCTGGATTGCATCATGTAGCTTTAGGGTGTTTACAGGTACACTTAAATTAATTGTGTAATTGTCTGATTTATTGTTTTTTGTCTTGATTCATAAAGGTAATAATGACAATGGTGATTTCTATTTGACTCATAGTATGGTCTTTGTCTTTCAGGTAATTCACATTTGTTATGCATGCTTTTAGATTTTTCCATCATAAACAGGCCTGTTTGTTATAAAATGCATAATAATTAGTATCTAAATCACATAGCAAAGTCATATTGTTCATTCCAAGTGAAGTGCATTTCAAAGTATATTTACATGACTAGGAGGAGGCACGTGTGTGTCCTCAGGGGGTTCCACAGTAAAGAGAGAGGGGAGGAAAATAAGGAGAGCGAGAAAGAGAGGAGGAGGAAGAACAATACATTGTAAGAGAAAGGGAGAGAGGGAGAGAGAGAGGGAAAAAGAGATAACTAATAGAATTCCTCAGCGAGGAGCCTGCCACTAATGAGGAAGTGGGTATGGAGAGAGCAAGCGCCACGGGGTCACCAGTGCAGGTCAAAGAGGTGTGATTGCTATGCCTGCCGCGGTACCAGGTCCATGATCACTGCAGTTGATCTGATACTCTATGTGGAGGAATAATCTAATGAGCCACATCACAGACACACATTTATATCTCTATACTATTACACTACCCCTGGTTATAGTCCATACGCCTAAAACTGGTCATGTAACTTTAGCAATGATCAATCAGGATGTGGGCTGGGGAGCAAGAGAGCAAAGCGAAAGAGGGAAGCAGAGAGAAAGAGAAAGAGAGAGGGGGAGAAAGGAAACCAGAGAGGATGTGAATCTAAAATGAAAATGGTCTATTTTTGATCTCTTTCAAATATAATTTTTCGCTAAAGACAAAGTGTATACCCCTCTGCATTCTTTTGTTAGCGTTTTTCTGCTAAACATTAAGGTCAAGACACAGTAGCGGGAACGGCCTCCAGTTTATAGTACACTAAACCTTGAGCAGCAGAGAGGAGGTTACTAACAATGGCAAGGCAGTGAGCAGCTAGACAGACTGGGCAGACGTAGCCTGGAGATCTTGTTAGCCTTTTCCCTTCCGATTGATAGAGGATGACAATGCCCAGGGACTAGGCTTGGTTTCGTGGGTATTAGAGAGGGCCCCAGCAATGCCAGGACTACCCACCCAAAACGGATGCCATGTCATTGACCAGTGAAAATACAACGTGTTGTTCAGAAGCTTATGCTCAACCTCTTAGATGGATTATTTTATCAACAGATGTTAATATTGAGGAGCAGTCTTGAAATTGACTTCGAAACAGACTTTGTGGTAAAGACATTATGTGCACAATATTGATGTACAGTGGGGAAAAAAAGTATTTAGTCAGCCACCAATTGTGCAAGTTCTCCCACTTAAAAAGATGAGAGAGGCCTGTAATTTTCATCATAGGTACACGTCAACTATGACAGACAAAATGAGGAAAAGAAATCCAGAAAATCACATTGTAGGATTTTTAATGAATTTATTTGCAAATTATGGTGGAAAATAAGTATTTGGTCAATAACAAAAGTTTCTCAATACTTTGTTATATACCCTTTGTTGGCAATGACACAGGTCAAACATTTTCTGTAAGTCTTCACAAGGTTTTCAAACACTGTTGCTGGTATTTTGGCCCATTCCTCCATGCAGATCTCCTCTAGAGCAGTGATGTTTTGGGGCTGTCGCTGGGCAACACGGACTTTCAACTCCCTCCAAAGATTTTCTATGGGGTTGAGATCTGGAGACTGGCTAGGCCACTCCAGGACCTTGAAATGCTTCTTACGAAGCCACTCCTTCGTTGCCCGGGCGGTGTGTTTGGGATCATTGTCATGCTGAAAGACCCAGCCACGTTTCATCTTCAATGCCCTTGCTGATGGAAGGAGGTTTTCACTCAAAATCTCACAATACATGGCCCCATTCATTCTTTCCTTTACACGGATCAGTCGTCCTGGTCCCTTTGCAGAAAAACAGCCCCAAAGCATGATGTTTCCACCCCCATGCTTCACAGTATGTATGGTGTTCTTTGGATGCAACTCAGCATTCTTTGTCCTCCAAACACAACGAGTTGAGTTTTTACCAAAAAGTTATATTTTGGTTTCATCTGACCATATGACATTCTCCCAATCCTCTTCTGGATCATCCAAATGCACTCTAGCAAACTTCAGACGGGCCTGGACATGTACTGGCTTAAGCAGAGGGACACATCTGGCACTGCAGGATTTGAGTCCCTGGCGGCGTAGTGTGTTACTGATGGTAGGCTTTGTTACTTTGGTCCCAGCTCTCTGCAGGTCATTCACTAGGTCCCCCCGTGTGGTTCTGGGATTTTTGCTCACCGTTCTTGTGATAATTTTGACCCCACGGGGTGAGATCTTGCGTGGAGCCTCAGATCGAGGGAGATTATCAGTGGTCTTGTATGTCTTCCATTTCCTAATAATTGCTCCCACAGTTGATTTCTTCAAACCAAGCTGCTTACCTATTGCAGATTCAGTCTTCCCAGCCTGGTGCAGGTCTACAATTTTGTTTCTGGTGTCCTTTGACAGCTCTTTGGTCTTGGCCATAGTGGAGTTTGGAGTGTGACTGTTTGAGGTTGTGGACAGGTGTCTTTGATACTGATAACAAGTTCAAACAGGTGCCATTAATACAGGTAACGAGTGGAGGACAGAGGAGCCTCTTAAAGAAGAAGTTACAGGTCTGTGAGAGCCAGAAATCTTGCTTGTTTGTAGGTGACCAAATACTTATTTTCCACCATAATTTGCAAATAAATTCATAAAAAATCCTACAATGTGATTTTCTGGAGAAAAAAAATCTCAATTTGTCTGTCATAGTTGACGCGTACCTATGATGAAAATTACAGGCCTCTCTCATCTTTTTAAGTGGGAGAACTTGCACAATTGGTGGCTGACTAAATACTTTTTTTCCCCACTGTACATAGTCAACTTACTGTAACCCTTGAAAAAACACTTAAACCAATCGTGAACAATAGCAGTGCGTGGGTAAAATCACTTGGGAAGCCAAGCCAGAAGTAAAAGCCATATTTACAACCTATGTGTTGTGACAATTGCGTTGTTTGCTCTATAACCTTAGTTTATGTGCCGTGTGACCATGATATATAGGCCTAAAGGCCGAGACAAGAAAAAGACACCGTGGCAGAATAAATTCAACTACACATTGAGGATCCTCTCCACAAAGCATATTGCATGTAACAAACAGTTACATGACCTACAGCATGGTCAAGCAAGTTAATGTTTCCAACATTTTCGGACTACTAAACAACTATTGATTTAGAACTACAGAGAGTTACCGCAAGTCACAAAGAAAACAGGAGCTGCCTCCACTATTCCAGAACCATTTCAACTTCAACATTTCAACATCATCAAGTCACCTATGCTTAGTCTAATACAGTGACAACTAAAAGATACCAAAAACAATTTAGTCCAATCAACGTAAGCTAAATATGATGTGGCTGTCCATGGTTCTAATTTGTGTGTGTGTGTGTGTGTGTGCGCGCGCGCGCGTGTGTGTGCGTGCGTGCAAGTAGAAAAACATATGTTGACTCAGAGAAACGCCTATGCCATCCTCCTCTCTTTCATGTTGACGAAACAGTCAATTACTCTGTCATACAGTACACACTTAAATGTGTTGTTGCCATAGGCTACCTGGCTAAAATGCTTGCTCGCTAGCCTAACTTCCTTTCATGGGCAACGTTAGCTAGTTAACATTAGCCTTCTACATCTAGCTACATATTGAACCTCCATCCTCTCAGGCAAGGGGCACAATGTATGAATTTATGGTTGGATCAAAATTGCCAATATAATCATTGGCCAGTACAGTAAGTAAAACCACAAGTCCAAATCCCTATCTCCATTCATGACTAATTTAGGAAAGGGCCAATTAGCTAGCTAGCTAGCTAGCCACCGGAGGACAACAACACAACGAGATGCAACAATTCAAGTTATTTCTGTCAATTACGTATTTCTCTTGATGCAACTTTTTTGTTGTTGCACCAGAACCATTCACAGTTGAGCTCACTCAGTTTAGCTCAACGCTGATTGGCTATTATGTTTTACTTTTTTATCAAGGGAGGCCAAATGCTCGCTGGCTTCCCTTGCATTCAATGCTACGGGCGGCAACAAGGTCATACTCTTTATGACCAGACAGCATCAGATAGATTGCCTACACATACAGAGACAGAGCGTCGCTGTTTCTCTCGCTCGGATGCTTTCTTCGGTGAGATACATCCAGACTAGCGAATTTAAGGACAATTACGAAAACACAGAGAAGAAAGATACACTATTGTATATGTTTAGTAATTATTTAAAAAAATTAAATTTGGGGAAGCCTGGCTTCCCTTGGGATCAATGAATACACGCCACTGATCGTGAACCAATGATGCCAGTGAGGATGACAAATGAAGCCCACAACTTAACATGATTGACTAGTTTTCTAGTTACGCTTTCTTTGGTAGGACAGTAAACAGCTCGCAGCTAACGTTTAAGCTTCTGCTGTTGCATTCTCATTGGGCAGGATTTAATGGTTCTCTAGACTAGCTTGTCCTCTAGCTGTGACGTTATGGAAATATGACCAGGGACAGTAATGAGCATTAATACTGATATAATCCAAAAGTATGTGGACACCTGCTCGTCGAACATCGCATTCCAAAATCATGGGCATTAATATGGAGTTGGTCCCCCCTTTGCTGCTATAACAGCCTCCACTCTTCTGGGAAGGCTTTCCACTAGATGTTGGAACATTGCTGTGGGGACTTGCTTCCACTCAGCCACAAGAGCATTAGTGAGGTTGGGCACTGATGTTGGGTGATTAGGCCTCGCTCGCAGACGGCGTTCCAATTCATCCCAAAGGTGTTCGGTGGGGTTGAGGTCAGGGCTCTGTGCAGGCCAGTCAAGTTCTTCCACACCGATCTCGACAAACCATTTCTGTATGGAGCTCGCTTTGTGCACAGTGGCATTGTCATGCTGAAACAGGAAAGGGCCTTCCCCAAACTGTTCCACAAAACTGGAAGCACAGAATCGTATAGAATGTCAATGTATGCTGTAGCGTTAAGATTTCCCTTCACTGGAACTAAGGGGCCTAGCCCGAACCATAAAAAACAGCCCCAGACTATTATTCCTCCTCCACCAAACTTTACAGTTCGCACTATGCATTGGGGCAGGTAGCGTTCTTCTGGCATCCGCCAAACCCATGTTTGTTCGTCGGACTGCCAGATGGTGAAGTGTGATTCATCACTCCAGAGAAAGCGTTTCCACTGCTCCAGAGACTAATGGCAGCGAGCTACACCACTCCAGCCGAAGCTTGGCATTGCTCATGGTGATCTTAAGCTTGTGTGCGGCTGCTCGGCCATGGAAACCCACAAACAGTTATTGCGTTGACGTTGCTTTCAAAGGCAGTTTGGAACACGGGAGAGAGTGTTGCAACCGAGGACAGATTATTTTTACACGCTTCAGCACTCAGCGGTCCTGTTCTGTGAGTTTGTGTGGCCTATCACTTCGCGGCTGAGCGATTGTAGCTCCTAGATGTTTCCACTTCACACTAACAGCACTTACTGTTGACCGAGGCAGCAGCAGCAGGGCAGAAATTTGACAAACTGACTTGTTGGAAAGGTGGCATCCTATGACGGTGCCACATTGAAAGTCACTGAGCTCTTCAGTAAGGGCCATTCTACTGCCAATGTTTGTCTATGGAGATTGCATGGCTGTGTGTGGGTGTGGCTGAAATAGGCGAATCCACTAATTTGGCCAGTATATACATATAAACTGGAGTGCTTTACAAATCATATATAAATCGGAGCGCTTTCAACAGTCATATAACGAGAGATTTTGCCTCTAATTCTGTTGGAGGAGTAAGTAAAGATATTAGCATTCTGTTTGCTCTCCTGATGTTTCTCTAAGGTCTTTTTTGATGAACACATACACATGCACCCGCGCAGACACACACGTACACACACATTTCTGGTATTTCTGGTCTAATGAAGATGTTTTGGTCCCCCAGAGCTGTGAAGTGTCAGTGGTTTAGAGCTCTGATCTATCCCAAACAGTTTGATATGTGAACTGATGAACTCAAAGAGTGCGTTTTATTATCATACCCTCTCATTTTCAACACTTTCCACTGCTTTCACTCCAGCTGTAAAGTGAAACAGATGATAATATAAATACGTGCGGGTACTCGTCGTTTGATGGAGATGCACAGTCACCAACTCAAAAGAGATGCCATCTTACAATCACAGACTACAGAGGGAAGAAATATGCTTGAAAGGAGGTTTCCAGTTCAGGGTGTTCATGTTTGATGTGCAATTAAAGCTGAAGTGACTCGTGGTGCATGGCTGCCCTTAAAAAGCTTCGATAACTTCTCAACCTCAAACAGGGATGCAGTGTTGTTGTTTACACATACTGTGCTGTGATAATGTTTCCGCTTACTTCAGATGAAAGGGAAGGATGATTAGTGGATTTGAAAGCACCCACGAGGAGGACCTGTGTGAAGTCTTCACGCTCAAACCTTTTGCATATTAGCCACCCATCAAGTATTCGGTGGATATTTATGTACACTACATGGCCAAAAGAACACACGTCTGCACGCACCCACGCACACAATAAACAAATACAGACACACACACACACACACACACATTCAACCCCACACTCCACACAAAGACTCCTCTCTCTCCACACTTTGCATGTTCTGTCTAATGAGGTTCACCCATTTTCTAACTAGATGACAATTTAAGTGCTGGGGACAAGGTTAGGACATGGGGGTCATAGCAGCAACCAGCCCGGTCCATAATGACAAGCGGACTGAGCTCTTGGAGAGTCTAAGAGACACAGGTTAATTAGCGTGAATCCTTGCCATTCCTGGCCTGCATCGATGACTAATTTAATGGCTTTATTACCCAGGCTTTCTGCATAATTAAATTGCTCTAATCTTATTTTCAAAAGTATTGTGGGTGGATAAGCCAAGGTGCTCCCATGAGCGGGAGAGCTGAGAGTTAAAATAAGAATCAACACACACACACACACACACACAAACACTCACACACACACAGCTAGAGTCACACATTCTAGCAAACCAGATGTTCAAACACACAACACAGTTTGGCATTTGCAATGAGTTTCTCCAAAGGTGTCTTCAAAAACGATAAAGGACATAGCGTGTTGAGGGTGACAAACAGTGTTTTAGTCCACTCTGTCGCATACCCATCACTACTCCTCTAAACCAACCACACAAACATAAGAGGAGAGAAGCAAGGGACTATCTTTACAGATGAAGTAAAGATCATATTTGCCTTGCCTTACTCAGCACTTTCCCTGTTACCTTCAAGTAGGTTTCGGTTTTGTTATAGCATTGTGGACAAAGATGGTGGATGGGTGTAAGCATGTGCCAAAGGTTGCATGTTCGAATCCAGCGATAGAAAGTTGTTTTTGAGCCTATCCTAAACCTTAACCCTTACCTTAACCATTCGGAGTTAATGCCTAACCTTAAGATTTCGAAGTTAATGCCTGAACTTCAACTTAACATGAATCACTTCGAAATTTGACCGTTGTAACAACTTCGAAATCTGACGTTTGAGAAACATGGATGAATGTCTAATTCTGAAGTGAGACTGTGAGAGCTTGCTGGATTTATGTTGATTGTTGGACCTCACAATGACGCCAACTTGGCGTTACCCACTGCCACTGCATACTGGATATTACAATGTGTACACAACAGCACAACACACTGTACCTTAGGATCCTTGTGTGATGAGAAGACAGTCATCATAGCTGTCATTGTGATCTATTGTGAGGATGTACTGAAATGATGCCACGTCCTAGTGGGGACAATGCCACATGACTGACACACAGTAACACTACCTCACAGATCACAGACAGTGACAATACAGTGACAATGCAATAGACTGACAACGCGTAGGGTGGGACTCCATTATCCTGAATTACATGTACTTCTCAGGATGCTGTCATACACTTACACACAGATACAAATACTCTAAGATTATGATAGACACAAATGTACACACAGACACACACACACACACACACACATACATGCACACACAGCACACAGCCCCCCTGAATCCCCTCTAAAATGAGGAGCAAAGCCTCTGAAGTTCCGGCACATTGCGTTTGCCATGAGACCGGTGGGCAATCATCGCCCATCTCCGCCGGTGAAATGAGCCTGAAATTGTGAGGAAAAAGAAGGCCGTTTTGACAGGCGGCGTACAAATACCAGGCGATAGAATCTCAATGAGGCCTGAAAAAGGAATGCATAAATAGATTAGATTGAAGGGAGCGCCGGAGCCCCACAGAAAGCAAATCTAATTATGAAGAGGCTGTCTCCTGATTTAGAAAGGAGGGAGAGCTGAGAGCTCATCGTTGCACCAGAAGAACCTGCAGAGATCCACTACGATGACAGCAGCCGTCAGCGCTGACACAGAGAGATGCAGATATTTCATCTTATTATCAGATTAATTCCATCCAGGGAGACATACTGTACATTGAGGTGCCAGTCTGTCTCTCTAGAAGTAATCTTGAAATGGAATGAGACAACCTGGAATGAATCACTCCTCCATGTTGGCAATGAAACATTCCTGGTGCTAACATGGAAGGCCATTGAAATGTAAAATCTTGAACAGAGCTCTATGTGGCAACCTTACTGTATTTACAGAACAGATGGAGCTTAGAGGGACTGGCTAGACTCGTAGCTGGAGGGATTATACCTGCAGGACCAATCAGACTTGGTCTCAGTGTGTTATCTGAGGTAAGGTTACCTCACTAACAGATTAATTTGATAGAGTACAGCTGCTAAATATATGCAATCCATATTTCATGAAAATCCAGACTGTGGAGACACACCACGTGACTGTGATTGTAACCCTGGATATACGGTGTGTGGATTCAGCCACGGAGCAATTTACTTAAATGAGTTAATAGAACATTTACTATCTTGTCTCTCCATGGTTCTATTTAGATAAACAATGTAATCTTACTATAACACATTTTCTAACATTAGCCACATATAGACCATTTGGAAATGCCTCCATCATTGAGATGAAAGTCACTCCGCAGCAGGGAGGCAGGCAGAACAACTGCAAGGTGTTCCTAATGTTTGATATACTCAGTGTGTATGCCAAATTATTTTTAGCGGGAATATAACAATTAAAATGAATGTTCCAGTAATTATGTGGAATCATATTAAACATAGCCTAGCCTTGAGTCCCTCTAAGTCTCTAGCTAGCGAGGGGAACTTAATGCATGTATGTACACACAATTAAAATTGCATTAGTGGAGTGGTGTCACGATGACTTAATTCATTTTTAGTACATGTTATACCACTGACTAGCAGTCATTTCTCAAGCAAAAGTAGAACTTGAGTAGCATCAAAGTGGCTTTGGAATACTGGGATTTTAAGGTATATTGAGCATTGGAAGACATTAAGTACAAATCCAAAGCACTCAGGTTTCCCTGTGGAATTGAGATGGAAGGTAAGTGTGATGACACAAGTCTGTGTTTACAGTAAGTGATGCTACTTGACAGTCACACCCATACTTGCTGTTGTTAGCTTGTACAGCTTACAAAGACTGTGACTGAGTTCGTCCTTTTCAGTAGGCCTAGGCTACGACCAGTGTAGGCTCCTCAGAGGAGGAAGGGGTGGACCATCCACCTCAGTGAATTTCATAAAAAATAAAAATGGTAAAAGTTATAATTTTTAGATAAAACTATACTTCATATAATATATATCGCCAAACAATTGATTAAAATGCGCTATTTTGCAAAGAAGGTCTACAGTAGCCTCAACAGCACTCTGTAGGGTAGCACCATGGTGTAGCCGGAGGACAGCTAGCTTCCGTCCTCCTCTGGGTACATTGACTTCAATACAAAACCTAGGAGGCTAATGGTTCTCACCCCCTTCCATAGACACAGTAATCATGACAACTTCCGGAGGATGTCCTGCAGCCTATCAGAGCTCTTGCAGCATGAACTGACATGTTGTCCACCCAATCAAAGGATCAGATAATTAATCTAGTACTGAAAGCATAAGCTACAGCTAGCTAGCACTGCAGTGTATAACATGTGGTGAATAGTTGACTCAAAGAGAGAGAAAGACAGTAGTTGAACAGTTTTGAACAAATTAATTTATTCCAAAATGAAGGAGAAGCAAGAGAGAAATAGAGAAAGAGCGTTTGTCATTTTTTTTTCACTTACTTAGCTAGTTTAGCCTACTGAAACACCCTGTTCAAACAGAGGGATGCTATGTTAGCTAGCTGGCTATGACGATCCAACACAACACTTGAACTCTTCCAAGTCAAGGTAAGCTTTTGGTATTACTAATTTATTACCACAGGGGCCCGCCGGTGTAACTGTTTACAGACTGTACACTAACGTTACTGCATGATTGTAGCAGGTTTACTGACGCGTTAGTTCTATTAGCTATGCTGACTATGATGTTACTTTAGCTAATATGGTGACAACGATGTAGGCTGTGTGTAGCGGTTTGGCTTGGAAAGCTTTTTTCGCCTGGTCACATACAGCTGATGTGTTGTGCATTGAAGACCACAAGCGAAGGGACAAGGAGAGAGGAGGAGAGTGCATAGAGAAGGAATACAACGTGGCTTCTATGAAAGTGAACTGTGATCAACCGATTCTGTTGAAAAACGTTTCTTAAACGGAAGCAAACGGAACAAAACGGGTATAAACATACCTGAATTTTCCCAATATAAACTATTTTTTGCAACTGTTGGAATAATGATTACACCCTATATCAGCTAGATGCAGGCAAGAGTGTGCTAGGTTGTATTGAATCCCGAGTGGCGTAGTGGTCTAAGGCACTGCATCTCAGTGCTTGAGGTGTCACTACAGACCCCCTGGTTCGATTCCAGGCTGTATCACAACTGGCCGTGATTGGGAGTCCCATAGGGCAGTGCACGTTTGGCCGGTGTAGGCCGTCATTGTAAATAAGAATTTGTTCTTACGCACCTACGTTGTAAATTTTCATTCATAGGCTAGGTTGTAGCAACCTCATGATGGGTATAGGGACATTTTTTGTATCATGTAGTAGCCTAAACCTATCGCTATTACATTGAACTGGGTGAATGGAATATGAATGACAGTCATCCAATATGCTGTAATAGAAATAAGGCCATGCTCATGAAAAATCTATCGTCCTCCCTCATCTTAAATGGCACTGACCGCCACTGGCAACGACACACCAGATGTATGCATCCAGCCACTTCATTTGTTATGCGATATACAGTTATGACATTTAATTACATATGCTGTGCATCATATCCATTAGTAAAGGGCATGTGTGTCGCAGTGGGGCAGAGGACAAGTCATGTTGATTTATAAAGATAATTCATTTCAGGGTCCAACACACACAAAAAGGTACTGGTTGGTTCTTTAGAGGCATGCAAATGCGGTCTGAGAGAAGGAGCTCAGTCGCTCACTAACGACATAATCGAAAAGCCAAATTGAATTAAAAAGTGGGTTGACTTAATTTATTTAGAAGGACATTGTTCAAGGTACTCATTAACTTTCACCTGGTATGGCAAGTGGAGAGAGCACTTCAGGAGATGTGTGTTTTAGCAAGGCCTCCCTCAAGGTATAACTAGTCAACCACGTGACTCAGACAGAAATAATCACACCAGAGCGAGTGCTCAAACGCACGCATAGATGCATGCATGCATGCATACATACAGACATGCACGCGCGCACACACACACACACACATTAACTTCAGTTTGGTTCTTCAAGGATATGATGTATAATTTAGGGAGAAGTTAAATTAAAATTGTATTTGTTGAATGTTGTCGAGGGATGTTCTCCTCTGCTTTCAGTGATGGTGACTCATAAGAGGAAGACCCAGATTGATTTATAATGAGGCACCATTGTGTAACCCTCTCTCTGCTTGCCATTCTGACCCCGATCTCTCTGTGTGTGTGTGTGTGTGTGTGTGTGTGTGTGTGTGTGTGTGTGTGTGTGTGTGTGTTTGAATAGTTGACCAGGAGTCCTTGCCTTTGTGGCGCTGCCATTCTCACTGAACAGCTTCAATTACAGACCTCCGACTCCAATCACCTCCTTTCTAATCAAGATCTCTTTTGTCCTGTCTCTTTCTTATTCACTCTCTCTCATTGTCTCTCTCTTTCCCTTTCTCTCTCCCTCTCATTTGCTCTGTCACTCTCATCCCCTGTCTCTTTCTCTCTCTCTCTCTCATTCTCTCTCACTCTCATTTGCTCTGCCTCAATCCCCCCCCCCTCTGCTCTCTCTTTCTTTCTCTCTATCATTCTCTGTCCCTCTCTCTGACACACTCTCTCTCCCCCTGACTCACCAGATATTTCCTACAGGGTCATTTTATTTCCATTTGCGTCACTGGATGAATCATTTTGATTTGACCGTCCACTGCTATTCTGTCTTGCTGTCAGTAATGACTCTTACTTCACTACTGGATATTTCATTCCGCTCACAAGCCACAACCATCCACTGCCCTACCCCTGACACATAACCTGTGATGGTGCAGGCCTATTTCCAGCCACAGTGTTGACCCATCCCCACCCCCTCTCCCCTGTTCCTTGAGCCAGTGTAATGTGCACTGCACACTGCTCTGCACTCCACCAGGCCTGCAGACCTTGACTCTCGAGCCCACGCCACAGGTCCAGACACACCGCTTCTCTCTGCGTTTAATCTTAGCTGCAGTGTACGGCGGAGCAGAGCTGAGGCCCCGTTCTGCTGATAAGACATGATGAATGCAGATTGTTTGTGGCATGACAGGCTCATTAGTTTACTGTGGGTTAGAGCCTTCGTGAGGGGCCACACTTCGCAACCCTGAGAGAGGGTGAGAGAGGTGACAGAGAGGGGAGGAGAGAAAGCAAAGGGGAGAGGTAAAGAGGAAGGGAAAGGAAAGGGAATGGAAGAAAGAGAGAACCTGAGTGAGAGGCCACGCCTCACAACCCTGAACTTGGAAGGGAGAAATAGAGAGTAGGATAGGGAGAGGGAGTAAGAAAGGGTTTAGATGGAGGGAGAGAGAAGAGAGGGAGAGAGTGAGCGAGAGGAGGTAAGATGGGGCATGCTATGCACTGTGAGCTGTAGAGGGAGAGAGATAATTAGAAGGCGGAGTGACAGTGGGGGTGAACGAGAGAGAGAGAAATGGAGTGGGGGTGAGTGATGGCCATGCCAGGGTATAGGGGTGGGAGGAGGGTGAGGGACAGGGAAGAGAGGAGGTGGGGGTGATGATGCCTCTGATAGGGGAGCAGTGGACTGAACATAATTTTTCCAGTTGAGAATAGAGGAAAGCGGAAAACGAGAGTGAGTTCAGAATTTTAAAATCCCCTTTATTGCTTCAAGACCCTACAGTGCATTCATATTTAACCCCCAGGAATCATGCGTCACCACGCTCATGTGTACCAGCCTGTAAGTAAAAACTGAAATTTGAGAGTGTTTAAAAAAACACCAGATCACCCTCGTAGTCAACAGAGCAAAAGGCCAAGGTTCCCCACCAATCTAGGTCAACTCCACCTTCAGTCTTGCTGCCACTAACCCCTTGAACATGTCCACCACATCCACAGACCCCTGTCCCTGCATACATTTCTTCATGGCTTGGCTACTCCTGACAGAAAGTTTAGCCTGAAACTGTACTTCGGTCCTAGAATGAACAGCCTGGAAGAGAAAACCTCCCCAAAGGCCGAAAGCCAGCTGGTTAGCAGGATAAACATCCCTACCAGTCTTGGACACTGTTTGAAGAGATGAGCTAACAACTCAGGCTCAGAACAAAACTAACAATGCTTGGATCTTGGTGCACCAGATGTGTATTGGTGGCTATCGCCCCAGGTATAATCCTCCATTGGAGATCAGCTGTCAGTTTGTTGATTGGCAGCTTTTACAGTGACCGCCAGCAGCTTCTTGGGGAGTGAAAAGGGTTCCAGATGCACTGCAACACAACAGATGCACTGCACCATGCCTCCACATTTCCAGTCCAGCTGTTTCTATCTGTGGTTGTGATATATCCACGATCCTGCCATTGGAAGTTGTAGGGCGGCCCGGCCAGGGGTAACGTTATGTTTTGGCTTTATTATTGCGGAGAAATTAAAGCAATTTTTCAGAGTCAGAGGGGTTATTTTGGTTTTACGTGCAGCTGCCTTGAGAAAAGTGAAACATGAAAGGGGGAATATTTTATGGAGAAGAAAATAAAATAACAAGCCTGTTGAGCAAATTAAGCTGTTCCTCAAAGGAAAAAATAAAGATTGAGTTACAATGTTCACCCATTTTCACAGCCTCGTTACTAAGGTAACTGTAACGACTCGCTAGGCGTGGCTGGTAGGTGGCTGGAAGGAAGGCAACGAGGAGGAACAATGACAGAAGTCCAACACACAGGGGCACACCTTAAGCCAGGCTGGCATATTTATTCAAAATAAAAAGTTCAGAAAGCTGATTCTCAAAAATGTACTGAAAACAAAACACTTTCCCACTCTACTTAACTGAACCTAGAGTTAGCCTTAACTTTAAAGAAAACTAGTCAGGATGCTACCCAGCTTACCAGCTTCACTTGCAGTCCGGTCACTCCTTTCTGTGGAGAACAAAATGTCCGTAGAGCTCAGCCTACGCGGTCCAGCCTGGAGCTACCCGTGCTGAACTAAAGCAGCCCCTTAAATTTCCCCAGGTGCGTTGCAGCCTAATGAGGTCGAGTGGCCTCAGGTGTGGGCGTAGCCCTGGAGCCTAGCTTGCTGCAGCGTACAATGCTGGTTGTGGGGTATGGCTGACGCTCCAAACAGTGGCTTTCCCTGGCCACATCACCGGGGGCGCCACAGTAACATATGCATAGATGTCATTATTTGAAATTACAGTAATTGTATGTCAGCCTATTGTAGTTTAAGCGACACGTATTATACCTGTACGCATGAGACATTCATATGAACTCCACAGCAGGGTTGTTATAGTTTTATGTTTTTATATTAGTTTTTATTTCTTTAGTTTTACGATTTTTATTTGAATTTCAGTCTAGTTTCAGTTTGTTTTCAGATCCACTTTACCAGTTTTTATTTAGTTAAAGTTTTATAAAAACACTTCTATTCGTTTTTATATTATTTAGTTTCAGTTTGAGTTTGAGTTTTAGTGTTAGGGACAGAAAGTAGCCTATGTTTGGGAGGCTAGAGCCATTTACAGTATTAGTTGTATTGTTTTTGTGTTTTTGGGGATGTCACTTCTTGCCACTGTGGGGCAGTAATGCAGAAGGTGATGGGTCAGGTCAAAGGTTAGGTTAAAGGTAGACTCAGCGAGATGACATAGATGCATGAAAGTAAACAGTAGTAGTGGGTCAATTTCCAAAACAACCAGGAGCGTTGAAGCGCAAGGCTAAATTTCTCCACTGTTTTAGTCTCATAGCTACCACGTTTTAGCAGTGTGAAGCGCACCCATGCACATGCGCAGATGCTCTATGTGACTGTGTGAGAGCAAAGGCTTGCATCGTTCTCATCTCAACGGCCACATTAGAGCGAATAATTTGCATCAAGTCAATGAGCATCATTGGTCATCTCCTTTCAAAGTGTTTTGCATTCTGGGGATAAACATTTTCTGACTTGAGCCTACATGTCAACTGCATGAACTTTACAAAACAGTTTTTTAATTATTCGTTTTTGTTTTACTTTCAGTTTTAGTTTACTATAATAACCACCACATCCACAGGTATAGTGGGAAAAAACAAGGTTGCTGCCTTTCTTTACAACGTCAATGAGTTGATACTGAGCTGAAAGAACAGGTATGAAAACATAATGTAGCCTGCTATCCGTCACGGTAGAATACTACAACACTATACAATACATTACAAATGTACTGTACAATGAATGCAACAGTATAGCCTCTGCCAGGCTTTCACCTCACCTTCGGTATGAAAGCCTGTGGAATTTCTTGTCAAAAAGAGGCTAAAAGAAGGAAGAGGGTATCCAAGCCGTTTGCCTATCCCAACAATTGGAATAGGCATGTTCAAACAGAGGCGGAGATTCGAAACTGAAAGCCAATCATTTTCAAATGGTGTAGTGTCATTTCAACCAATTTTATATATATATATATATATATATATATATATATATATATATATACAGTGGGGGAAAAAAGTATTTAGTCAGCCACCAATTGTGCTAGTTCTCCCACTTAAAAAGATGAGAGAGGCCTATAATTTTCATCATAGGTACACGTCAACTATGACAGACAAATGGAGAATTTTTTTCCAGAAAATCACATTGTAGGATTTTTAATGAATTTATTTGCAAATTATGGTGGAAAATAAGTATTTGGTCAATAACAAAAGTTTCTCAATACTTTGTTATATACCGTTTGTTGGCAATGACACAGGTCAAACGTTTTCTGTAAGTCTTCACAAGGTTTTCACACACTGTTGCTGGTATTTTGGCCCATTCCTCCATGCAGATCTCCTCTAGAGTAGTGATGTTTTGGGGCTGTCGCTGGGCAACACAGACTTTCAACTCCCTCCAAAGATTTTCTATGGGGTTGAGATCTGGAGACTAGCTAGGCCACTCCAGGACCTTGAACTGCTTCTTACGAAGCCAGTCCTTCATTGCCCGGGCGGTGTGTTTGGGATCATTGTCATGCTGAAAGACCCAGCCACGTTTCATCTTCAATGCCCTTGCTGATGGAAGGAGGTTTACACTCAAAATCTCACGATACATGGCCCCATTCATTCTTTCCTTTACACGGATCAGTCGTCCTGGTCCCTTTGCAGAAAAACAGCCCCAAAGCATGATGTTTCCACCCCCATGCTTCACAGTAGGTATGGTGTTCTTTGGATGCAACTCAGCATTCTTTGTCCTCCAAACACGACGAGTTGAGTTTTTACCAAAAAGTTCTATTTTGGTTTCATCTGACCATATGACATTCTCCCAATCCTCTTCTGGATCATCCAAATGCACTCTAGCAAACTTCAGACGGGCCTGGACATGTACTGGCTTAAGCAGGGGGACACATCTGGCACTGCAGGATTTGAGTCCCTGGCGGCGTAGTGTGTTACTGATGGTAGGCTTTGTTACTTTGGTCCCAGCTCTCTGCAGGTCATTCACTAGGTCCCCCCGTGTGATTCTGGGATTTTTGCTCACCGTTCTTGTGATCATTTTGACCCCACGGGGTGAGATCTTGCGTGGAGCCCCAGATCGAGGGAGATTATCAGTGGTCTTGTATGTCTTCCATTTCCTAATAATTGCTCCCACAGTTGATTTCTTCAAACCAAGCTGCTTACCTATTGCAGATTCAGTCTTCCCAGCCTGGTGCAGGTCTACAATTTTGTTTCTGGTGTCCTTTGACAGCTCTTTGGTCTTGGCCATAGTGGAGTTTGGAGTGTGACTGTTTGAGGTTGTGGACAGGTGTCTTTTATACTGATGACAAGTTCAAACAGGTGCCATTAATACAGGTAAGGAGTGGAGGACAGAGGAGCCTCTTAAAGAAGAAGTTACAGGTCTGTGAGAGCCAGAAATCTTGCTTGTTTGTAGGTGACCAAATACTTATTTTCCACCATAATTTGCAAATAAATTCATTAAAAATCCTACAATGTGATTTTCTGGAAAAAAAATTCTCAATTTGTCTGTCATAGTTGACGTGTACCTATGATGAAAATTACAGGCCTCTCTCATCTTTTTAAGTGGGAGAACTTGCACAATTGGTGGCTGACTAAATACTTTTTTCCCCCACTGTAGCTGATATAGGATGTAATCATTAGTCCAACAGTTGCAAACGAGAGTTTCCATTGGACAAATTCAAGTATATTTATCACTGTTTTGTTCCGTTTGCCTCCGTTTAAGAAAAGTTTTTCAACAGAATCGGCGGAATGAATACACCCCTGATCATGCGTAAACACACAGCACCGTTGTGTTCCTTATCGCATCCATGCGCTCTCTTCCTATCACCTCTTCCCTTTGCTTGTGGACTTCAATGCACAACACATCAGCTGTATGTGACCAGGCGAAAAAACCTTTCCAAGTCAAACCGCTACACATAGCCTACTTTGTTGTCACAATATTAGCTAAAGTAACGTCATAGTCAGCATAGCTAATAGAACTAACGCGTTAGAAAACCCTCTACAATCATGCAGTAACGTTACAGTTTACAGTCTGTAAGAAGTTACAGCGGTGGGCCCCGGTGGCAATACATTTGTAAAACCAAAAGCTTGCCTTGACTTGGAAGAATTCCAGTGCTGTGTTGGAAAGTCATAGCCAGCTAGCTAACATAGCATCCCTCTGTTTGAGCAGGGTATTTCAGTAGGCTAAACTAGCTAGCTACATTTGCTAGCTAAGTAAGTGAAACTGAAAGTGCAAAAAATGACACTCTCTCTGTATATATTTCTCTCTTGCTTCTCCTTCATTTTGGAAGAAATTATTTTTTTTCAAAACTGTTCAACTATTGTCTTTCTCTCTCTTTGAGTCAACTACTCACCACATTTTATGCACTGCAGTGCTAGCTATAGCTTATGATTCAGTACTAGATTAATTCTCTGATCCTTTGATTGGGTGGACAACATGTCAGTTCATGCTGCAAGAGCTCTGATAGGTTGGAGGACATCCTCCAGAAATTGTCACAATTACTGTGTAAGTCTATGGAAAGGGGTGAGAACCATGAGCCTCCAAGGTTTTCTATTGAAGTCAATGTACCCAGAGGAGGGCGGAAGCTAGCTGTCCTCTGGCTACACAATGGTGCTACCCTACAGAGTGCTGTTGAGGCTACTGCAGACCTTCTTTGCAAAATAGTGTGTTTTAATCAATTATTTGGTGACGTGATTATATTTAGCATAGTTTTATATAAAATTGATAATATTTTTGTAATGTTTTACCATTTTCATTTTTAACTGAGGAGGATAGTCCTCGCCTTCCTCCTCTGAGGAGCCTCTACTGGTATATACAGTTGAAGTCGGAAGTCAACATAGAGTGGGGAAAAAAAGTATTTAGTCAGCCACCAATTGTGCAAGTTCTCCCACTTAAAAAGTTGAGAGAGGCCTGTAATTTTCATCATAGGTACACGTCAACTATGACAGACAAAATGAGAATTTTTTTTCCAGAAAATCACATTGTAGGATTTTTTATGATTTTATTAGCAGATTATGGTGGAAAATAAGTATTTGGTCAATAACAAAAGTTTCTCAATACTTTGTTATATACCCTTTGTTGGCAATGACACAGGTCAAACGTTTTCTGTAAGTCTTCACAAGGTTTTCACACACTGTTGCTGGTATTTTGGCCCATTCCTCCATGCAGATCTCCTCTAGAGCAGTGATGTTTTGGGGCTGTCACTGGGCAACACAGACTTTCAACTCCCTCCAAAGATTTTCTATGGGGTTGAGATCTGGAGACTGGCTAGGCCACTCCAGGACCTTGAAATGCTTATTACGAAGCCACTCCTTCGTTGCCCGGGCGGTGTGTTTGGGATCATTGTCATGCTGAAAGACCCAGCCACATTTCATCGTCAATGCCCTTGCTGATGGAAGGAGGTTTTCACTCAAAATCTCACGATACATGGCCCCATTCATTCTTTCCTTTACACGGATCAGTCGTCCTGGTCCCTTTGCAGAAAAACAGCCCCAAAGCATGATGTTTCCACCCCCATGCTTCACAGTAGGTATGGTGTTCTTTGGATGCAACTCAGCATTCTTTGTCCTCCAAACACGAAGAGTTGAGTTTTTACCAAAAAGTTCTATTTTGGTTTCATCTGACCATATGACATTCTCCCAATCCTCTTCTGGATCATCCAAATACACTCTAGTCAACTTCAGACGGGCCTGGACATGTACTGGCTTAAGCAGGGGGACACGTCTTGCACTGCAGGATTTGAGACCCTGGCGGCGTAGTGTGTTACTGATGGTAGGCTTTGTTACTTTGGTCCCAGCTCTCTGCAGGTCATTCACTAGGTCCCCCCGTGTGGTTCTGGGATTTTTGCTCACCGTTCTTGTGATCATTTTGACCCCACGGGGTGAGATCTTGCGTGGAGCCCCAGATCGAGGGAGATTATCAGTGGTCTTGTATGTCTTCCATTTCCTAATAATTGCTCCCACAGTTGATTTCTTCAAACCAAGCTGCTTACCTATTGCAGATTCAGCCTTCCCAGCCTGGTGCAGGTCTACAATTTTGTTTCTGGTGTCCTTTGACAGCTCTTTGGTCTTGGCCAAAGTGGAGTTTGAAGTGTGACTGTTTGAGGTTGTGGTCAGGTGTCTTTTATACTGATAACAAGTTCAAACAGGTGCCATTAATACAGGTAATGAGTGGAGGACAGAGGAGCCTCTTAAATAAGAAGTTACAGGTCTGTGAGAGCCAGAAATCTTGCTTGTTTGTAGGTGACCAAATACTTATTTTCCACCATAATTTGCAAATAAATTCATTAAAAATCCTACAATGTGATTTTCTGGATTTTTTTTCCTCAAATTGTCTGTCATAGTTGACGTGTACCTATGATGAAAATTACAGGCCTCTCTCATCTTTTTAAGTTGGAGAACTTGCACAATTGGTGGCTGACTAAATACTTTTTTTCCCCACTGTACACCTTAGCCAAATACATTTAAACTCAGTTTTTCACAATTGCTGACATTTAATCCTAGTAAAAAGTCCCGGTCTTAGGTCAGTTAGGATCACCACTTTATTTTAAGAATGTGAAATGTAAGAATAATAGTAGAGAGAATTATTTATTTCAGCTTTTGTTTCTTTCATCACATTCCCAGTTGGTCAGAAGTTTACATACACTCAATTAGTATTTGATAGCATTGCCTTTAAATTGTTTAACTTCGGTCAAACGTTTTGGGTAGCCTTCCACAAGCTTCCCACAATAAGTTGGGTGAATTTTGGCCCATTCCTCCTAACAGAGCTGGTGTAACTGAGTCAGGTTTGTAGGCCTCCTTGCCCGCACACGCTTTTTCAGTTCTGCCCACAATTGTTCTATAGGATTGAGGTCAGGGCTTTGTGATGGCCACTCCAATATCTTGACTTTGTTGTCCTTAAGCCATTTTGCCACAACTTTGGAAGTATGCTTGGGTCATTGTCCATTTGGAAGACCCATTTGCGACCAAGCTTTAACTTCCTGACTGATGTCTAGAGATGTTGCTTCAATATTTCCACATAATTTTCCTTCCTCATGATGCCATCTATTTTGTGAAGTGCACCAGTCCCTCCTGCAGCAAAGCACCCCCACAGCATGATGCTGCCAGCCCCGTGCTTCACGGTTGTGATGGTGTTCTTCGGCTTGCAAGAAACCCCCTTTTTCCTCCAAAGATAACGATGGTCATTATGGCCAAACAGTTCTATTTTTGTTTCATCAGACCAGAGGACATTTCTCCAAAAAGTAAGATCTTTGTCCCCATGTGCAGTTGCAAACCGTAGTCTGGCTTTTTTATGGCGGTTTTGGAGCAGTGGCTTCTTTCTTGCTGAGCGGCCTTTCAGGTTTTGTCGATATACAACTCATTTTACTGTGGCTATAGATACTTTTGTACCTGTTTCCTCCAGCATCTTCACAAGGACCTTTGCTGTTGTTCTGGGATTGATTTGCACTTTTCGCACGAAAGTACGTTCATCTCTAGGAGACAGAACGCTTCTCCTTCCTGAGCAGTATGATGGCTGCATGGTCCCATGGTGTTTATACTTGCGTACTATTGTTTGTACAGATGAACGTAGTACCTTCAGGCATTTGGAAATTGCTCCCAAGGATGAACCAGACTTGTGGAGGTCTATAATTTTTTTTCTGAGGTCTTGGCTGATTTCTTTTGATTTTCCCATGATGTCAAGCAAAGACGCATTGAATTTGAAGTTAGCCTTTGAAATACATCCACCTGTAGACCTCCAATTGACTCAAATTAAGCTTATAAAGCCTTGACATCATTTTCTGGAATTTTCCAAGCTGTTTAAAGGCACAGTCAACTTAGTGTATGTAAACTTCTGACCCACTGGAATTGTGATACAGTGAATTACATTTACATTTACGTCATTTAGCAGACGCTCTTATCCAGAGCGACTTACAAATTGGTGCATTCACCCTATAGCCAGTGGGATAACCACTTTACCAAAAATTTTTTTATTATTATTATTATTTTATTTATTTTTTTTGGGGGGGGGGGGTTCGAAGGATTACTTTATCCTATCCCAGGTATTCCTTAAAGAGGTGGGGTTTCAAATGTCTCCGGAAGGTGGTGAGTGACTCAGCTGTCCTGGCGTCGTGAGGGAGCTTGTTCCACCATTGGGGTGCCAGAGCAGCGAACAGTTTTGACTGGGCTGAGCGGAAACTATGCTTCCGCAGAGGAAGGGGAGCCAGCAGGCCAGAGGTGGATGAACGCAATGCCCTCGTTTGGGTGTAGGGACTGATCAGAGCCTGAAGGTACGGAGGTGCCGTTCCCCTCACTGCTCCATAGGCAAGCACCATGGTCTTGTAACGGATGCGAGCTTCAACTGGAAGCCAGTGGAGTGTGCAGAGGAGGGGGGTGACGTGAGAGAACTTGGGAAGGTTGAACACCAGACGGGCTGCGGCATTCTGGATGAGTTGTAGGGGTTTAATGGCACAGGCAGGGAGCCCAGGCAACAGCGAGTTGCAGTAATCCAGATGGGAGATGACAAGTGCCTGGATTAGGACCTGTGCCGCTTCCTGTGTAAGGCAGGGTCGTACTCTCCGAATGTTGTAGAGCATGAACCTGCAGGATCAGGTCACCGCCTTGATGTTAGCGGAGAACGACAGGGTGTTGTCCAGGGTCACGCCAAGGCTCTTCGCACTCTGGGAGGAGGACACAACGGAGTTGTCAACCGTGATGGCGAGATCATGGAACGGGCAGTCCTTCCCCGGGAGGAAGAGCAGCTCCGTCTTGCCAGGGTTCAGCTTGAGGTGGTGATCCGTCATCCATACTGATATGTCTGCCAGACATGCAGAGATGCGATTCGCCACCTGGTTATCAGAAGGGGGAAAGGAGAAGATAAGTTGTGTATCGTCAGCGTAGCAATGATAGGAGAGGCCATGTGAGGATATGACAGAGCCAAGTGACTTGGTGTATAGGGAGAAAAGGAGAGGGCCTAGAACTGAGCCCTGGGGGACACCAGTGGTGAGAGCACGTGGTGCGGAGACAGCTTCTCGCCACGCCACTTGGTAGGAGCGACCGGTCAGGTAGGACGCAATCCAGGAGTGAGCCGCGCCGGAGATGCCCAGCTCGGAGAGGGTGGAGAGGAGGATCTGATGGTTCACAGTATCAAAGGCAGCAGACAGGTCTAGAAGGACAAGAGCAGAGGAGAGAGAGTTAGCTTTAGCAGTGCGGAGAGCCTCCGTGACACAGAGAAGAGCAGTCTCAGTTGAATGACCAGTCCTGAAACCTGAATTACAGTGTCTGTAAATAATTGTTGGAAAAATTACTTGTGTCATGCACAAAGTAGATGTCCTGACCGACTTGCCAAAACTATAGTTTGTTAACAAGACATTTGTAGAGTGGTTGAAAAACGAGTTTTAATGACTCTAACCTAAGTGTAGGTAAACTTCCGACTTCAACTGTATATATCACAGGAGGTTGGCGGCATCTTAATTGGGGAGAATGGGCTTGTGATAATGACTGGAGCAGAATTAGTAGAATGGTAGCAAATAAATCAAACACATGGTTTCCAGGTGTTTGATGCCATTCCATTTGCTTCATTCCGGACATTATTATGAGCCGTCCTCCCCTCAGCAGCCTCCATTGATGCTTTTGTATATATACATTACCAGTCAAAAGTTTGGACACACCTACTCATTCAAGGGTTTTTCTTTATTTTTACTATTTTCTACATTGTAAAATAATAGTGAAGACTTCAAAACTATGAAATAATACATATGGAATCATTTAGTTACCAAAAAAGTGTTAAACAAATCAAAATAAGTTTTATATTTTAGATTCTTCAAAGTAACCACCTTTTGCCTTGATGACAGCTTTGCACACTCTTGGCATTCTCTCAACCAACTTACTGTTCCAAAATGTGATTGTTACGCAAAAGGACAGTTAACACGCGCTGCCTGCTAATTATCTTTAGCCTATGTTTCAACTCGTCAATTTCAAATTATTTTCTAACAAGTTGTATTTTCTAACAACAGTTTGAATTGAGGTGTGTTCCGCCTCCTCATTAATTCACATAGAAGCCCATTTCAGTGTTGCAGACAATTTATGTTTGAGGCTTTACTGAGCCGGACAAACTTCCCTCTTCGAGGAGAGACCATTTTTTCAGCACATCAAGTATGCAGACATTTGCACAGTCTTGCACAAACTGGCACATTTTCTGGCTAGCGCATTGTTGCATTGTTGTTTTCCTCACAAATAATATCTTTAGACATGTGTGCGTTCCTGTCAAAGTAAGTGCCTTATTTTCTGTATAGCGTGTGGTCGTTTCTACTGTAACATACAGTATGTATGTATGTATGTATGTATGTATGTATGTATGTATGTATGTATGTATGTATGTATGCATGTATGTATGTATGTATGTATGTATGTATGCACAAACTACCCATCATCGGATTACTTTTGATTTCTAGAAAGTGTTTTACTCAATTATTTCGATCAATGTTGTGCTCACCCTTGATGTGATGAATTATAAATAGTAATTGCTGTTAGCTAATTCATATTGTGGTTTCTGTTAGCTGAAAGTTCTCTAAATATGACCGCTTGTGTTACATCAATCTTTCCTCAGTTAGTGCTAGGACTAATGTAGCCTACATTTTCCGGTTTGGATGATTATGTATGCTATCGCTACTTCTGTGAATATCTGAACATTGCATCCAAAAATAAACTGGTCACATTCAGGACATACCTTTGTAAGGACTGTGTATATGCAAAATGTTTAGGTGAAAAAAACTGTGGCTAGCTCAAATGCTGACTGTTGCGTCAATCGAAACTGGACGCTCTAAATAAGCGTTCTAATAACACCGGTTTGAGCGTACGCAGCAGGGACCACTGTAGAATGATCACACCCGTTTGTTGGTACTTGTGAAATGGTTAACAGGTGTGCCTTGTCAAAAGTTAATTTGTGGAATTTCTAATTTCTTAATGCGTTTGAGCCAATCAGTTGTGTTCTGACAAGGTAGCGGTGGTAAACAGAAGATAGCCCTATTTGGTAAAAGACCAAGTCCATATTATGGCAAGAACAGCTCAAATAAGCAAAGAGAAATGACAGTCCGTCATTACTTTAACCTCTACGGGATCAGTGTCCCTATACCGTGACTGTTGCTGCTCAATATGCGATATGTGACTAGAAACTTTCCGGGACATAGACATGTCTTAAATGGGCAGAAAGCTTAAATTCTTGTTAATCTAACTGTAGTATCCAATTTACAGTAGCTATTACAGAATAAAAATACCATGCTATTGTTTGAGGATAGTGCACAACAACAAAAGACGTATCACGGCAACTGGTTTGATACATTCACCTCTGAAGGTAAATAATGTACTTACATTCAGATATATTGCTCTGATTTGTCATCCTGAGGGTCCCATAGATAAAATGTAGCATAGTTTCGTTAGATAAAATCCATTTTTATATTCAAATGTAGGAACTGGGTTCTACAGTTTGACCCCCTGCTGTCTCTGGCAGTTAGATTTGGGTATGTCATTTTAGGCGAAAGTTGAAAAAAAGGGTATGATCCTTAAGTTAAGACATGAAGGTTAGTCAATCCGGAACATTTCAAGAACTTTTAAAGTTTCTTCAAGTGCAGTCGCAAAACCCATCAAGCACTATGATGAAACTGGCTCTCACGAGGACCGCCACAGGAAAGGAAGACCCAGAGTTACCTCTGCTGCAGAGGATGAGTTCATTAGAGTTAACTGCACCTCAGATTGCAGACCAAATAAATTCTTCACAGAGTTCAAGTAACAGACACATCTCAACATCAACTGTTCAGAGGAGACTGCGGGAATCAGGCCTGGACATTAGACCTGTGGAAATCTGTCCTTTGGTCTGTGTCCAAATGTGAGATTTTTGGATCCAACTGCCATGTGAGATGCAGAGTAGGTGAACGGATGATCTCTGCATGTGTGGTACCCACCGTGAAGCATGGAGGAGGAGGTGTGATGGTGAGGGGCTGCTTTGCTGGTGACACTGTCAGTGATTTATTTTGAATTCAAGGCACACTTAACCAGCATGGCTACCACAGCATTCTGCAGCGAGACCCCATCCTATCTGGTTTGCACTTAGTGGGACTATCATTTGTTTTTCAACAGGACAATGACCCAAAACACACCTCCAGGCTGTATAAGGGCTATTTGACCAAGAAGGAGAGTGATGGTGCTGCATCAGATGACCTGGCCTCCACAATCCCCCAACCTCAACCCAATTGAGATGGTTTGGGATGAGTTGGACCGCAGAGTGAAGGAAAAGCAGCCAACAAGTGCTCAGCATATGTGAGAACTCCTTCAAGATTGTTGGTAAAGCATTCCTCATGAAGCTGGTTGAGAGAATGTAGAAAATAGTAAAATAAAGAAAAACCCTTGAATGAGTAGGTGTGTCCGAACTTTTGACTGGTACTGTATATATACAAACGTATGTGGACACCCCTTCAAATTAGTGGATTCAGCTATTTCAGCCACTCCTGTTGCTGACAGGTGTATGAAATCGAGCACACAGCCATGCAATCGCCATAGACAAACATTGGCAGTAGAATGGCCTTACTGAAGAGCTCAATGACTTTCAACGTGGCACCGTCATAGATGCCACCTTTCCAACAAGTCAGTTCGTCAAATTTCTGCCCTGCTAGAGCTGCCCCGGTCAACTGTAAGGGATGTTATTGCGAAGTGGAAACGTCTAGGAGCAACAACGGCTCAGCCGCGAAGTGGTAGGACACACAAGCTCACAGAACAGGACACCAAGTGCTGAAGCACGTAGCGCGTAAAAATCGTCTGTCCTCGGTTGCAACACTCACTACCGAGTTCCAAACTGCTTCTAGAAGCAACGTCAGCATAAGACCTGTTCGTCGGGAGCTTCATGAAATGGGTTTCCATGGCCGAGCAGCCGCACACAAGCCTAAGATCACCCTGCACAAAGCGAGTTCCATACAAAAATGGTTTGTCGAGATCGGTTTGGAAGAACTTGACTGGGCTGCACAGAGCCCTGACCTTGACCCCATCGAACACCTTTGGGATGAATTGGAATGCCGACTGCGAGCCAGACCTAATCGCCCAACATCAGTGCCTGACCTCACTAATGCTGTTGTGGTTGAATAGAAGAAAGTCCCCGCAGCAATGTTCCAACATCTAGTGGAAAGCCTTCCCAAAAAAGTGGTGGCTGTTATAGCAGCAAATGGGGGACCAACTCCATATTAATGCCTATGATTTTGGAATGAGATGTTCGACAAGCAGGTGTCCACATACCTTTGGTCATATAATGTGTGTGTGATATATATATATATATATACATATATATGAACAAAAATATAAAGGCTACATGCAACAGTTCATATAAGGAAATCAGTCAATTGAAATAAATTCATTAGGCCCTAATCTATGGATTTCACATGACTGGGAATACAGATATGCATCTGTTGGTCACAAACTCCCTAAAAAAAAAAGGTAGGGGCGTGGATCAGAAAACCAGTCAGTATCTGGTGACCACCATTTGCCTCATGCAGCACGACACATCACCTTGGCAAAGAGTTGATCAGGCTGTTGATTGTGACCTGTGGAATGTCCCACTCCTCTTCAAAGACTGTGCGTAGTTGCTGGATATTGGCGGGAACTGGAACACGCTGTCGTACACATCGATCCAGAGCATCACATGCATGCTCAATAGGCTGGTGAGTATGCAGGCCATGGAAGAACTGGGACATTTTCAGCTTCCAGAAATTGTTTACAGATCCTTGCGACATGGGGCAGTGCATTATTGTCAGGAGTGCTGTATGTGGAAGGTGCGGGAATCAGGCGCAGGACACAGAAGCTTCGTTCAACAGTCTTTAGTGAATCAATATGAGCAAAAGTGCCCGGAGACGAGCGATACGCACACAGGCGTAAACGAACAGGAAAAATACTATCGCGCACAACAAGTGCGAAAACCTCTCCTAAAACACAAGGAGGGAAAACCAATACAGACACGAAGACAGGAAGCTCAATAACACACAACACATGACTAACAAAACGAGAACTTATAGGACACATAATCAACGCTAACTAACCACAGGTGTACAACAATCAGACAAAAGCAAACGAACATAGAAACATACAACGGTGGTAGCTAGTATTCCGGGGACGACGACCGCCGAAACCTGCCCGAGCAAGGAGGAGGAGCAGCCTCGGCAGATTCCGTGACAATTATCATGCTGAAACATGAGGTGATGGCGGCGGATGAATGCCACAACAATGGGCCTCAGGATCTCGTCACGGTATCTCTGTGCATTCAAATTACCGTTGATAAAATGCGATTCTGATTGTTGTCCCTAGCTTATGCCTTCCCATACCATAACCCCCCTGCCACCATGGGGCACTCTGTTCACAACGTTGACATCAGCAAACCACTCGCCCACATGATGCCATACACATGGTCTGTGGTTGTGAGGCCAGTTGGACGTACTGCCACATTCTCTAAAACAATGTTGGAGTCGGCTTACAAATTAACATTAAATTCCCTGGCAACAGCTCTGGTGGACATTCCTGCAGTCAGCATGCCAATTGCACGCTCCCTCAAAACTTGAGACATCTGTGGCATTGTGTTGTGTGACAAAACTGCGCATTTTAGTGGCCTTTTATTGTCCCGGGCACAAGGTGCACCTGTGTAATGATCATGCTGTTTAATCAGCTTCTTGATATGCCACACCTGTCAGGTGGAGGAATTATCTTGGCAAAGGAGAAACATGTTGCGTTTATATTTTTGTTCAGTGTAAATTATACAAAATCAGAAATATCAATTAAAAATATATATTGTATGCTAGCATACTCTGGATAATTTGTGCTTCTGAAGAGGGATTAAAGGAGTGGTTGTTTCTAAAAAATCAACATCTACTCACAGCCAATCAGCCTGCAGCCACTGTCAATTAGCGCTCCACTCATACCTACTTTTCCAATATGAACCTCCCCAGGCTCTCGAGAGCAACGTGAAAGAGTCCTGGAAGCCGAGGTTAGCATCAGTATGACAGGTGTCTATAGTGGATATAGAAGCTTATAGGCCAAGATTGCTGATATTAAACACTTTGTAAATTATGAATTTGTAAGAGTTGTACTGTACAGATATACAGTGCCTTGCAAAAGTATTCATCCCCCTTGGTGTTTTTCCAATTTTGTTGCATTACAACCTGTAATTTAAATGGATTTTGGCGGGGTGAATAGTTATGCACGCTCAAGTTTTCTGTTTTTTGTCTTATTTGTTATTTGTTTCACAATAAAACATATTTTGCATCTTCAAAGCGGTAGGCATGTTGTGTAAATCAAATGATACAAACCCCCAAAAAATCTATTTTAATTCCAGGTTGCTAGGCAACAAAATAGGAAAAATGCCAAGGGGCGTTAATACTTTCGCAAGCCACTGTAATTTAAATATGCTCTCCAGCTATTTTTTTTTACTTTTCCTGTTGAAAAACCATGTCTGACATATAAATACAGTAATGTACACACAATTAAGGGTAAAAATATGTTTTGAGCAAAATAGTGTTTTTTAGACACAAGTGTAAATTTCATGGAGTAAGCCATTCAAGGAGTTGATCTGATGGTACCTGCTGATGTCATCGTCCTCCCCTTTGCTTGCAGGGACAATAGAGGAGCAATAATGAGGATACCTGGACCACCTATTGAGATGAGCCTTTTGTTAAGTAAATCAGGTGATAAATGAGCTGTCGTGTACAGTGATCCCTCGCCACTTCGCGGTTCACTTATCGCGGATTCGCTATTTCGCGGATTTTCATAATGCATTTTTTTTTTTTGGTGCATTGTGCTCTGCATTCTGATTCGCTAAAAACTCACTCCCGCTTCTTGTATCAAAACATGCTACGAATTGTGCTATCATTTTGTCGTCTCGTGCAGTTATGTGTACGTACATAAAACAGCTTGGCAAATTTACATTAAGTTGGCCAAATTATCTTGTAATTTCGAACATCTCCTAAACCCATAATGTCGACGAAACGGCCTGGACCGACAAAAGCACCTGCGGATGGGCCCAAACGGCGGAAGATGCTACCTATCTCAGATAAAGTTAAACTTCTGGACATGCTAAGGGAAGGTAAAAGCTATGCAGCCGTTGCTCGCCATTACGGAATCAATGAATCTTCCGTTCGTTACATAAAGAAGGAGGAAAAAAACATAAGGACGACAGCAGCAGTCAATGAGGAGGAAGGACTAACGCTTGGTCGCTTAGCAACCATGGTGCGAATGGCCACTGAACTTAAGCGAGTAGCTGAGGAATGGGACCCTTTGATGAGCCGTTCATTACAGTTCTCCAACGTAATCGATGGTGGCATGTCGGTGTACAAGGATCTTTTTGCAAAGAAGAAAAAAGAGCGACAACAGCTGCCTATCACTATGTTCTTCTCCCGAACAAACACACCTGCACCGCGGGCTTCAGAAGAAGAGAACACTGCAGAGCGCAGTCAGGATGCAGCGGCCCAGTCTGAAGAGCAGTGAAACGGCCTACACGTGAGTCACTGTATTTGTATACATGTAATAGTTGCTAATTGTAAAAAAAAAAAGTTTTCTATTTCGCGGATTTCACTTATCGCGGGTCATTTTCGGAACGTAACCCCCGCGATAAACGAGGGATTACTGTATTGGGATTATGCCTTTGTTAAATGTTTTTAAGTGGAACTGAAAGAATGTTGATTTTAGTATCAAGAGGGAATGTTTTAGTGTAACGCCACATACAACAGACAGGAAGTGTGTTGTAGACAGGGGAGACTGGTGATTGGCCAGAAGAGGGAGCCCATCTTTTTGCATTGTTTATAAGTAGGGGCTAAACGAAGGAGAAGGCAGAGCGGCCATTCTGAGGCGTCGCTCTCCGGATGTCATGTCATCTGTCACTTATGCTGAAAGCTTGTGATCTGAATAAACCTTATGATCAAAGTTCAGTATGAGCGGACTCCTTTGTTCATCAGCAATAATTGCCACCATTCACCCGATACGACAGAGCTAAAAAGGAGACTGGGATAGGACTTTAATTGACTCTCATTGTCCTGTAATACATTAATTAAGGATGTTCTTCTACTAGTCCCCAATTATAGAAGACTTAACATATCATCAATATTTAACACACCTCTCCTTCATTAACCGCCCCCCCAAAAAAGAACTTGATAATAGAGTAGAATAGAATGATCCTTAGAGAGAACTCTTAGCCCTGTTCTCTCCAAGGCCACTAACAGAAGAAGCTAAACTTTCCATCACCAGCGTTTTCCTCTCCCCCATTACGAGGAGGGCACACATCTCCACCAGCACTACACCCATGGGGGAGTCAGTGGGGAGACAGTGGAGTCAGGAGTTGTGAAGGACATTTGGCAGACCTGTGAACATTTTATCCGGGCCATGAATTTGCGCAGCGGTCTAAGGCACTGCATCTCAGTGCTTGAGGCGTCACTACAGATCCCCTGGTTCGATTCCAGGCTGTATCACAACCGGCCGTGATCGGGAGTCCCATAAGGCAGCGCACAATTGGCCCAGCGTCGTCCGGGGTTGGCCGGTGTAAGCCGTCATTGTAAATAAGAATTTGTTCTTAACTGACTTGCCTAGTTAAATGAAGGTTAAATAAAATAAAAAATTTAATTAAATTAATCAATTAAAGGATAAGGGTAAATGAAGCTCCTAAATACCAGTCGAGGGAGACCCAATGCCTCTGTGCTGCACCGCGTCGTGCCTCTGCTACACCACACTTCCTGAATTAATAATTTCCTGCGAAGGACCGGGGCTGAAGGGTGTCTTGCGTTAAAAAGCGATCCTCACTGTCAAATTTCAGTTCCCCCCCTGAATCTTCCCCTCATGGCTCTGAGGATCTCAAGGCCAAACTGGAAAACAGGGTAGAAGCTCAGCTGACAGTCTGAATATTTACAACGTGAAAATAGAGCTCCTCTCAGATCACTTAGCATATTCACCCAGCCAGCCACGCATCGGCACTGATCCTTTCTTATGGGAGCCAATTTAGGGGTGAGTACTTGGTTGTCAATGTCATGTAATTAAGCTAATTTTGATTGTCGTGTACAGGAGCGTACTGAGGCTTAATTGTTAGTTTCCTGGTTCCCTAGAGGAGGGGGTGGAGGAGGAGGAAGAGAAGGAGGAGGGGGAGGGTGTTTGTACATGTCTGTGTGTGTGTGTATGTGTGTGTGTGTGTGTGTGTTTGTGTGTGTGTGTGTGTGTGTGTGGTATAACTTTACTATCCTTTGGGTCCCAAAAGTCCTCACAAGGATAGTAAAACAAGGACAATTTGACAAGTGGGGACATTTCGCCGGTCCCCAAAAGGAAAAATGCTATTTTAGTCTTAGGTTTATTGTTAGGGTTACAATTAGGGTTAGGATTAGAATGAGGGTGAGGTTTAGGGGTTAGGAATAGGTTTAGGGGTTAGGGTTAGGTTTAGGGTTAGGGAAAATACGATTTTGAATGGGAATAAATGTTTTGGTCCCCACTTGGATAGTAAAACCAGTGTGTGTGTGTGTGTGTGTGTGTGTGTGTGTGTGTGTGTGTGTGTGCCGTTTGTCTCTGTTTCCGTCCATGTGATTTCCTATACATTAGATGAGTTCCTATATATTACAGCATTAGTGTGTAATTACATCTTACATTACAATGATTAATCCGTAGGCATGGAGCCTTGGGAGGCTGTTGGCTTCTGTCAGTATCTCGTCAGTGGAGTGACATTGTCTGGTTGAATAGGCTTCATTATTAATAAGATGCACTCTAGTTTTCTGTACTGTACTATAGTGTGCTACAATGTATTTTATGGTACAGTACTATACTGTACTGTCCTATATTGTGCTACACTGTACTCTACTGTATGAAGGCCCACTGTACATTAAAAAAGGAAAGCAACAGTTTGAAGACACTTTTGTATTGTAATCGTCCAAGACTTTAAAACGTTCTTGAGTGACCTAAGGGCTGGCTTCCTAGACAAAGATTAGGTATCTTACTAGGTACTCCCAGTCAGTAGCTACTGGAGACAGGGTGGTTAGGGTTATGTTGAATTGATTCGCCTGAGAAATGTAGCAGTACATTTCCACAGTGAACTTAAAGTAACTGTCCAGTGTTTCCAGTTTTCTATGAAATATGACATATAATTAATTGCAATATGAGTGAAATGGTTTTGCTTCCAAAAAATTGTAATTAAGTATGTTAAAAAGCAGCTTTTCTGTGGTGGAATGGTGTGGGCGTATCCCAACAACAGAGGAAATAGCAACGGGTGGGTTTTTAAAAATGTTTTTTCAATTTATGCTTTGGCCACGAATATGAGTATAGGGTGAGTCAAGAACATTATTTGGGTATGAGTTAACAGAATATTAACTTTTAAAAGTGAGATTTTCACTGGACAGTTACTTAACAATGTGTCTTGGATGAAGAAGGTTAGTTTTGCTTTCCGACAGGCATAACATTTCAGGTTCCTCACTCCGACACTAAGATGGAGCGAGATTCTATCATCTCTGTGTAATATACATCCACACATATTTAGGTTTACTTTTCTGTGTGTACAAATTTGAAATTGAAAATGCGAAGGCAACACGGTGTGGTAATTGGCAACGCCAGGCTCGGCTTGACTAAAGTTAAGGGAACTAATCCCACATCAAATTGAAAAAGCATGGTGGCGGAGAGAGAGACAGAGAGAGAGAGACAGAGAGACAGACAGAGAGAGAGACAGATAAGGGAGAAAGACAGAGAGAGAGGGTCATGTATCTGGCAAAGCAACATTTATCATTGGAGCGGATGAAAGAGAGACAGAGAAGGAGAGAAAGGGCCAGAGAGAGAGAGAGAATGAGAGCGAGAGAGACACACACACACAAAGAAGATAGGGAGTCTTGTAGCTGGCAGAACCGTCATTGGCTTGCCACTAGAGAGAGCAGGGTTATATGCATGCAGCAGCATCCTGTAGCAGTAGCAGTGGCAGTAGCAACATGGTCTCATTGGTTTCTTCTCCACTATCTCATAGCCTGCACTCAGCAGAGCACAGCAATCACTTCTTTCTACACCAGCAGCCCAACCAAACACAGATCACAGCCCCAGATTAGACAGGAAATCAAATGAGTCTGGGACTGGAGAGATGGAGGGATTGGGAGGGAGGAGAAGAGGGAGGGAGGGGAGAAGAGGAGGAATTGGTTTGGGTTTAAACGGTTCGTACAGTTATACAGATTCATTATGGTGGCTGGTGCTGGAAAGATGGAGGGATGAGGGAGGGAGGAAGGATAGGGAAGAGGCGGGAGGGGGAAGATAGGGATGGTTTTGGTTTGTGCTGTGATACAGATTCATCATGGTAGCTGGGGCAGGAGAGATAGAGGGATGAGGAGGGTGGAAAGGGAAGAGAGGGAGTGTAGATCAAGGGGAGAGGGGGAGGTAGGGGAGAGAGGAGGAGAGGAGAGATGGTTTTGGGTTTGTGTACTGTGACACAAATTCATCACGGTAGCTGGGGCAGGAGAGATGGAGGAATGGGAGGAGAGGAGGGGTATGGGAAGGTAGGGAGGGGAAGAGTGGTTTTGGGTTTGTGTACTGTGATACAGATTTAAAATGGTGGTTTTGGATCTATGCTGGAGAGAGAAAGGGTGTGAAGGGATAGCATGGCACTGCTTGATAGAACGGATCTGCTGAAGCATGGTGATGTGGTACAGGCCTGGGGTGTGCAGAAAATTAAAAATGGGGTATCTTGTATAACATATGATATATGTACAGGTGGAGAAAACCGAGATGCATCACTTAATCAAATATGTGGTTGTCAGTGCATCATGTCTAATGTTTTCATCTTAAAGATACAGTATGTGTAACAGTGTCTCATAAAGCTTAAATCATTCATTTTACAGCATGTTTCCAACCATTGATGTGCTGGGATCATGTCTGCAGCCACACTGGAAATAGTTCAGCCCTCTACCCACAGAATCCTTACAGAAGTATACAATACCACATGGCAGACAGATTGAGGGGGAGAGACAAGGGAGGGAGAGGCAGAGAGAAAGCATGGAGAGAGGGAGAAAGGAGAGAGAGTAAAGAGAGTGATGAAGATAAATAGATAGGAACATGAGTGTGCGGTTGAAAGAGAGAGAGAGTGTGTGTGTGTGTGTGTGTGCACGCGTCCCTGCCTGCATCCATGCACGTGAGAGAGAAAAAGGAAAAGAATAAAGAGATGAGTATTTGGGGAAGAGCGATAAGGTTCATTAGAGGAGGTGTGCATAATCTGCATTTTAACCTTACCTTTAGAGGAAGGCCACAGCGGCCCTGTGATAAGGGAGTGGAGCAGCTCAGGCAGCACAGGCTGGAGGCACATGCTGAATACTGATTAATCCTTCCTTTGTTATCTGGAGACGTCAACTAATTGTGCTGGTAGGAATATAACTCAGTCAGGCTCTGGGACTGACTGGGGAGGAGAGGACATCCTTCCCTCTTACTCTACCTCTATCCCTCTGTCTCTGTCTATCTCTCTCTGTCTTTCTCTCTCCATCTCTCTCTCTGTCTTTTTCTTTTCATGTCTGTCTCTCTATTTCTCTCTCTCTCTCCCCCCCTCTCTTTCTCTCTCACTATCTCCTTCTGACTATCTTTCTCTCTGTCTAGTTGTCACTCTGTCTCTCTCGCCCCCTCTCGCGCTTTGTCTTTCAGTGTCTCTCTGTCGCTCCCTCCCTCTCTCTTTTTATCTCTGTCTCTCTCTGTTCATTTTTCAGTCTCTCTCTGTCTCTCTCTGTCTCTCTATCTCTCCACAGAGTGCTCTGGGTCTGTGATGGTGTAAGGGGGTGTGGGAGTTTTGATGAGGCCTGATGTCATATAAATCTGAATTTAACCACGGGATCTGATTTGAATTCCTCTATTTGTCATAGTATCTCCATCTCAAAAGGATTACTGTACTGGACAGATATACAGTGCCTTGCAAAAGTATTCATCCCCCTTGGTGTTTTCCCAATTTTGTTGCATTACAACCTGTAATTTAAATGGATTTTTATTTGGATTTCATGTAATGGACATACACAAAATAGTCTGAATTGGTGAAGTGAAATGAAGAAAAAAAAAAATAACGGAAAAGTGGTGCCTGCATATGTTTTCACCCCCTTTGCTATGAAGCCCCTAAATAAGATCTGGTGCAACCAATTACCATCAGAAGTCACATAATTAGCTAAATAAAGTCCACCTGTGTGCAATCTAAGTGTCACATGATCTGTCACATGATCTCAGTAAATATACACACGTTCTGAAAGGCCCCAGAATCTGCAACACCACTAAGCAAGGGGCACCACCAAGCAAGTGGCACCATGAAGATGAAGGAGCTCTCCAAACAGGTCAGGGACAAAGTTGTGGAGAAGTGTTGGGTTATAAAAAAATATCAAAAACTTTGAACATCCCACGGAGCACCATTAAATCCATTATTAAAAAATTGAAAGAATATGGCACCACAACAAACCTGCCAAGAGAGGGCCGCCCACCAAAACTCACGGACCAGGCAAGGAGGGCATTAATCAGAGAGGCAACGAAGAGACCAAAGATAACCCTGAAGGAGCTGCAAAGCTCCACAGCGGAGATTGGAGTATCTGTCCATAGGACCCCTTTAAGCCGTACACTCCACAGAGCTGGGCTTTACGGAAGAGTGGCCAGAAAAAAGCCATTGCTTAAAGACAAAAAAAAGCAAACACGTTTGGTGTTCGCCAAAAGGCATGTGGGAGACTCCCCAAACATATGGAAGAAGGTACTCTGGTCAAATGAGACTAAAATTGAGCTTTTGGCCATCAAGGAAAACGCTATGTCTGGCGCAAACCCAAAACCCCTCATCACCCCGAGAACACCATCCCCACAGTGAAGCATGGTGGTGGCAGCATCATCCTGTGGGGATGTTTTACATCGGCAGGGACTGGGAAACTGGTCAGAATTGAAGGAATGATGGATGGCGCTAAATACAGGAAAGTTCTTGAGGGAAACCTGTTTCAGTCTTCCAGAGATTTGAGACTGGGACGGAGGTTCACCTTCCAGCAGGACAATGACCCTAAGCATACTGCTAAAGCAACACTCGAGTGGTTTAAGGGGAAACATTTAAATGTCTTGGAATGGCCTAGTCAAAGCCCAGACCTCAATCCAATTGAGAATTTGTGGTATGACTTAAACATTGCTGTACACCAGCGGAACCCATCCAACTTGAAGGAGCTGAAGCAGTTTTGCCTTGAAGAATGGGCAAAAATCCCAGTGGCTAGATGTGCCAAGCTCGTAGAGACTTGCAGCTGTAATTGCTGCAAAAGGTGGCTCTACAAAGTATTGACTTTGAATAGTTATGCATGCTCAAGATTTATGTTTTTTTGTCTTATTTCTTGTTTGTTTCACAATAACAAATATTTTGCATCTTCAAAGTGGTAGGCATGTTGTGTAAATCAAATGATATAAACCCCCCAAAAATCAATTTTAATTCCAGGTTGTAAGGCTGCAAAATAGGAAAAATGCCAAGGGGGGTGAATACTTTTGCAAGCCACTGTAGGTCTGAGTTTAGCTTTATTAATTTGTAAGACTGTCAATTGCTGTAATATTGACTTTGAATAGGCAGTGACTGTAGCTCAATAAAAATGTAGCATTTAGCTGCACTAGATAGACCAGAAAATGTTTGCAGAAAAGTTTCAGCTGAAGTTTTCTGCATCAGAGGGCTGTATTTCCAGAGGAGAGAGGAAACAGTGAGCAGAGAGAAAGAGAGAGAAAGAGAGAGAGAAGGCAGAGCCCTGAGAACACTTGGTGTCTGTGTTGAACCTTGCTGAACCTCTCTCCTTCGCCCAGAGAAGTTATACTCTCCCTCGCTCTCTCCCTCCTCCTTTCTCCCCTTCCCTCTCTCACTCCTTCTTCTCTCGCTCCCTCCTTCCCTCTCTCTCTGGGGCTGACGTTCTTGATGGATTGGCCCATCAGTTAGAAATAATTAAGGATGAGCTGCTGGCTTCTCTGACTGAATACACCATCATGGTGTAGTCAGAGGGTCACAGGTTTAAAAGCAGAGCTCTATCTATCGGTCTCCCTGCTTCTCTTTATAGTTCTACACTTAGAAAAAAGGGTTCCAAAAGGGTTCTTCGGCTGTCCCCATAGGAGAACCCTTTTTGGTTCCAGGTAAAACCCTTTTGGGTTCCATGTAGAACCCTCTGTATAAAGGGTTCTACATGGAACCCAAAAGTGTTCTACCTCCAACCAAAAAGGGTTCTTCAAAGGGTTCTCCTATGGGAACAGCCGAAGAACCCTTTAAGGTTCTAGATAGCACCTTTTTTTCTAAGAGTGTACAGAGCATGGGCAATAACATATACACACACACACACACACACATGCACACACAAACACACGCAGGAAAACAAGCAAGTACACACACACACTCAAACACACACAAGCATGCACACAAACACACACTGCTCCTCTTCCTCCTTTCATCCAGACCCTGCAGGAGAGAGGCCAGAGAGAAGAACCTTGGCTGAGTTAGGATATGACAGTATAGCAAGGACAGAAAGAGAGCTGCAACGGGGATTAGAACTGTGGCTCCTATGGAGAAGAGGTAAGCGTCTTACGGACTGCACCACAAAAGCTTGGTCCTCTGGGCAGAGGCAGTACAGTGCTGACTTACATTATGTTACATGGATACTCTCTGCAAGCGATGGAAGTGGTTTGAGGTGAAAAAGGTTGTTTACAGGAGTTTACGGCAAATACTGTACCAAACTATCCCTGGATCAACTAGCTCCGACAGTCTCACGCCAGAACTTAAAATGTCAAAGTGTTTAAGGTTAAGTTTGGTTAAGTTTAGGCATGAAATCCAAAAGCATAAGGTTAGGCATTAACTCCTAATGGTTAAGGTAAGGGTTAAGGTTTGGGATAGGCTTAACATTTTTTCTCAAATACAACTTTCTATTACTGGATTTAGCACGTTTTAGAAATGTGTTTTTGCGATTTTTAAGCATCTGTCTCTGATTCCAAAGGTTGCAAGTTTGAACTTGCTTACGCCTATCCGCCATCCCCGTCCACAACACCCTAGCAAAACCGAAAGCTACTTGAAGGTAACAGCGCTCACTGTTGCCCCTAGTGGCCAATTTCCACGTCATCTCCCGACGTGGATGGACATTGAATACTAACTTGTATCACGGGTAACCTGGCTGACCTGGATGGCAGTGCAGTGTTTTGAAAAGTTGTGCCACTGTTTGATATTTGGATTGAGTGTGTACTAGTTCAGATAAGCCTTGCTAAAGGGCTTGTTTTGTTCGAAACGCCTCCCAAAATATTTACACTAGCTTTGTGGAAGTTCCATTGGCTGGTAATCTCTTTTTAAAGGTCGAATGCAGACGTTTTCTTTTTAAATCTCAATATCATATCATTTCTGGGTAACAATTAAGTACCTTACTGTGATTGTTTTCAATTAAAATAGTCAAAAAGAAAGAAAAATAGCTTCTAAGCAAAGAGCAACATGCCATTTTATACTCAATCTCTATGGTCTGCTCTTTGGCAGTGTTATCCTCCAAGTCTTAGGTGGGCTGGGAGAGTAGGCTTCCCTTTGTTTGCCTCTAAACTAACATCATCTTTATTTTAGTGTGACTGGGCTCCAAATGGACTGTCCAGTCTATCAGTCTGCTTGTTTGTGGGCAGTGAAGCACCACCACGTCTCTGTTTCTCTCACTCTCTTTATTTCTCCTCATTCATCTCTTTATTTGTATATTTGTATTGCTTTCTCTCACTTCCATCCTCTCTAGCTCTCCTTCAATTATTTACTCTCTCTCTCTCTGCCCATCAGTGCTGTTCTCTTGCAGATAAACTTGAAACTAGCCTTGCCTCTCCAGTGGTCCTCATTGATGCCACATTTGCAGTAGCCGCTTCAAAAACTGTCTTAAAAGACACACACATACACACCCATAACAACACAGACGCTGGGGCCAGATTGTGCTTTTCCAGTTCATCCATAAAACATAAATTTAGAGCTCCTCTCTAACTTGTCTTTCACTTTTCTTCCCCCAGTAAATGGGATGAATGGAGTACTGAGAGAGGGGTGTTAGCACAGCAGGGGATTGGAGTGTGTGTGAGTGTTTTTCATATTTCAAGTATGCTGTCCATAGTATAGGCTGGACAGGAGTGTGTGTGTGTGTGTGTGTGTGTGTGTGTGTGTGTGTGTGTGTGTGTGTGTGTGTGTGTGTGTGCATGTGTGTGTTCGTGCATGGATGTTTGTGTGAGAAAGGTCTTTCATGCTAGCCACATGGTGCTCTGTCCATCTGCAGCAGGCTTCAAACAAAGGTGAGATCAAACTCTGCGGCAGCCTGGAGTATGGTAGCTGGTGGACTGATACACAGAGGAGAGGGCAGGTATACATTTCAATAGAATATGAACAGTGACAGGTCAACTGGGCGATGGCTGTTTGGCTTTAATGTCACATGAATGGTCGGGGGTCTGTGCCCTTGACGTGCTGGTTCCAAGTGCTTGTCTTGTCACCCCCCCCCCCCCCCCCCCCCCTCTCTCACACACACACACACATACCTATACCAACACTTGTTATTTGGGCCACACTGTGAAGCCATCTGTCTGTTCAAGTGTATGATGCAACCTCTGGTAGGTATTTCATCCATTTACATCATTTGAACCTTTGCAATTTTTACACTCATGCTGTGCACTTATTTATCAGTTATGAAGACTTGCACTTCCCCAGCCACAATATATTTTACATGAGAACCACACAAAAGCTGGCAGCATCCCAGCTGTGAGATGGAACTGAAAGGTATGAGATGGCTTGCCGTCCCCGGAACAGAAACCCATTTTCAATTACATAGGATCCTCTCCTCTCAGCGTATGTATGTGTGTGTGAGGAATTGCTCTGAAATGCAATTCCGGTTCGTGTCATGAATTCCTGTCCAATCTTTCAACAAAACTTCAGAACCGGTTTGGTTAAAGTGAAATAGATTTGCACTTTTTCCTAAACGTTCTGCGGGTACTGTGTTGATGAATATTTATACACTTTTTGTAATTGAAAAAAGAAACTTCTGTAAAATCATCAGAGAACTTTAAGTGTCATATTTAAGTGTGAGTTCGAAGAGAAGTACACTTGATACCACTGACACGAATAGCTTAGTAACTCAGATTCAACAGTAGCAGATTCAATTATTAAGCCATTGTGAGGAGTGAATCAATCCAATCTAGATCGTAGTTTTAAGTGGTAATTCACTAGTTTGGCTTCTCGCCATCTGACGAAAGGGGTAGTGTAGTTGATAGAGTTTGGTATGAGGGTTTTTGGCGTGGATAGTAGACCAGCCCCAGGTTGTGGATTGGGGTTGGTAGCTGGCCTCCCGCCAGGGTCAAACAACCCCAAACAGGTACCCCAAAGTACCCCAAACAACCTCAAACAGGTACCCCAAAGTACCCCAAACAACCCCAAACAGGTACCCCAAAGTACCCCAAACAACCTTAAAGTGCCCCAAACAGGTACCCCAAAGTACCCCAAACAACCTCAAACAAGTACCCCAAAGTACCCCAAACAACCTCAAACAAGTACCCCAAAGTAACCCAAATAACCTTAAAGTGCCCCAAACAGGTACCCCAAAGTACCCCAAACAACCTAAAACAAGTACCCCAAAGTACCCCAAACAACCTTAAAGTGCCCCAAACAGGTACCCCAAAGTACCCCAAACAACCTCAAACAAGTACCCCAAAGTACCCCAAACAACATCAAACAAGTACCCCAAAGTACCCCAAACAACCCCAAACAGGTACACGAAAGTACCCCAAACCTTTAAAGATCTGAACCAGGAGAATGCAGCCATGTAGTGAAAATATAGGTGGGAATCACATAGTTGGAAGAATATAAGCTTAATAGAAACAATTTAAGCAGTTCAAGAACTTATGCTTATGCTTTCACCTGTGTGATAGTCAGTATCAAGTAATTCATTCCAATTTAACGTATTCCCATTCAATCTCTAATTTCTTGTGTATGTTCTGCGCCAATGTAGAAGACTGTAAGCAGTTCAAGGATGGGAATGCTTTCTCCTGTGTGCAGTATGCCTACATAATATCACAATGTTTGTGTATAGCTTTATATGACTACCCACTGGGCACAGACGTCAATTCAACGTCTATTCCACGTTGGTTCAGTGTAATTTCATTGAAATGACGTGGAAAAAACATTGATTCGACTAGTGTGTGCTCAGTGGGTATTTCCTTTATTCAATCCCTTCCCACTGAAATTACGTTGAACCAACGTGGAATAGATGTCGAATTGACATCTCTGCCCAGTGGTTTTACTTACACTGAACTAAAATATAAATGCAACATGTTGGTCCCATGTTTCATGAGCTGAAATAAAAGATCCCAGAAATGTTCTTTATGCACAAAAAGCGTATTTCTCTCAAATTGTGTGCACAAATTTGTTTACATCCCTGTTAGTGAGCATTTCTTCTTTGCCAAGATAATCCATCCACCTAAGATGTGTGGCATATCAAGAAGCTGATTAAACAGCATGATCATTACACAGGTGCACCTTGTGCTGGGGACAATAAAAGCCCACTCTAAAATGTGAAGTTTTGTTATGCAACACAATGCCACAGAAGTTTTGAGGGAGCATGCAATTGGCATGCAGAAATGCAGTAATGTCCACCAGAGCTGTTGCCAGAGAATTGAGTGTTCATTTCTCTACCATAAGCCGCCTCCAACATCGTTTTAAAGAAATTGGCAGTACATCCAACCGGCCTCACAATCACAGACCACGTGTATGGCGTTGTGTGGGCGAGCGGTTTGCTGATGTCAACTTTGTGAACAGAATGCCCCATGGTGGCAGGGGGGTTATGGTATGGGCAGGCATAAGCTACAGACAACGAACACAAGTGCATTTTATCGATGGCAATTTGAATGCATAAAAATACCGTGACGTGTTCCTGAGGCCCATTGTAAGGCCCATTTGTTTTAAGGTATCTGTGACCAACAGATGCATATCTGTATTTCCAGTCATGTGAAATCCATAGATTAGGGCCTAGTGAATTTATTTCAGTTGACTGATTTCCTCAGTAAAATCAATGAAATTGTTGTATGTTGCGTTTATATTTTTGTTCAGTATATATTGAAAGGCATCTCAAACCAGACATCAGTGCAAGAAAATACCATAAGCAGTTGAAGGTCCAGTCATGTTTTGTCTGTGTACAGTCTGTTGTTAGCATTAAAAGTTCACTTGCATATTAGAACATATACGACAATTCACAGTATTCAGTCCCATTCAATCTTGTAGCTCTCGTGTTGATGGGCCTTGAGGTTTTTGAAGAGGTAAAACCTCTAAGAAGCACCATTATGAGTAAGGAGAGAGCTTCCAACACAAAAAGGCTCTCAATTCAGGCCATCTTTATATCACAGCATATTCAAAACTCAACACTAATTTCATTATTCAGCCATTCAAGCGTAAAATACTTTATTTTGTCACAGATTCAATTGAATTTATAGACCTTGTCTTTCCATTGCTTAAAGCAGCATTAGAGGTACTTACTTTATGGAGGGGGATGTGAAGTGTGGCAATGTTCAGATTAATTCCTCCTCAAGCCACCAGAGAGCAACATTTAGCTAGCTTTTAGCTAGTGCATAACACGCTGATGTTGCTGCTGATGCAGGGAGCTACTGTAGCTTGTTACCTCTGCATCATAGCTCTCCTCTAATGACAGCCAAAGCAAAAAATACTCTATACCTTACACAGTGAAAGAGAGTGAGTGAGAAAGGGAGAGAATGATAACACACCCACATACGCAGGCACACACACGGTCAGTCACGGCAGTGTATTTTAATCTAACTCACTCTGTATTTTAAGTTTCATTTTCAGATAGCATTTTTTATGTTGAAGTACTCAAAAGAGAATTTTAAAAGTACATGTATTTTTTTATTTTTGAAAGTATTTTTGTACTTTTTGGTTTAATCTACCTCCTTCTCTTTCTCTTCACAGTTGCAGTGAAACTTTTTGCTCCTTTTACATTCTTACTTCCTTCTTTCCATCACTCCTCTGGCCCTAACAAGCAATACGACTGTACCATAACCCTTCAGATTCATGTTTGTCTCAGTGGGAACCAATCGTAGAGACCTGCTGAAAGTCCTGTTCACATTTCTCCCCCTACTCTTGCTAATATGGCTAAAATGACAGACATCCATAAAGTCCATGACCCCCTTGCATAGCAGCGCTATTCTGTTCCTCTGTGCCGGGTAATAATGCAATTCAGTCACTTTCAGGGTAATCAGATGCCCTGGGCCATGAAGTCATGAAGCCATTGCCTTTAGAGAGTTCACATGCTCCATCCTCCAGACCTTGTCTGTGAGAACAACCTCTTAAACCTCATGCAGATCATTCTTATTTTATTTTTTATTTAACCTTTATTTAACCAGGTAAGCCAGTTGAGAACAAGTTCTCATTTACAACTGCGACCTGGCCAAGATAAAGCAAAGCAGTGCGATAAAAACAACAACACAGAGTTACATATGGGGTAAAACAAAACATAAAGTCAAAAATACAACAGAAAATATATATACAGTGTGTGCAAATGTAGCAAGTTATGGAGGTAAGGCAATAAATAGGCTATAGTGCAAAATAATTACAATTAGTATTAACACTGGAATGATAGATGTGCAAGAGATGATGTGCAAATAGAGATACTGGGGTGCAAATGAGCAAAATAAATAACAATATGGGGATGGGCTAATTTCAGAAGTGCTGTGTACAGGTGCAGTGATCGGTAAGGTGCTCTGACAACTGATGCTTAAAGTTAGTGAGGGAGATAAGAGTCTCCAGCTTCAGAGATTTTTGCAATTCGTTTCAGTCATTGGCAGCAGAGAACTGGAAGGAATGGCGGCCAAAGGAGGTGTTGGCTTTGGGGATGACCAGTGAGAAATACCTGCTGGAGCGCATACTACAGGTGGGTGTTGCTATGGTGACCAATGAGCTAAGATAAGGGGGGATTTGTCTAGCAGTGATTTATAGATGGCCTGGAGCCAGTGGGTTTGGCGACGAATATGTAGTGAGGACCAGCCAACAAGAGCGTACAGGTCACAGTGGTGGGTAGTATATGGGGCTTTGGTGACAAAACGGATGGCACTGTGATAGACTACATCCAATTTGCTGAGTAGAGTGTTGGAGGCTATTTTGTAAATGACATCGCCAAAGTCAAGGATCGGTAGGATAGTCAGTTTTAAGAGGGCATGTTTGGCAGCATGAGTGAAGGAGGCTTTGTTGCGAAATAGGAAGCAGATTCTAGATTTAACTTTGGATTGGAGATTCTTCATGTGAGTCTGGAAGGAGAGTTTACAGTCTAACCAGACACCTAGGTATTTGTAGTTGTCCACATACTCTAGGTCAGACCCGTCGAGAGTAGTGATTCTAGTCGGGTGGGCGGGTGCCAGCAGCATTCGATTGAAGAGCATGCATTTAGTTTTACTAGTGTTTAAGAGCAGTTGGAGGCTACTGAAGGAGTGTTGTATGGCATTGAAGCTCGTTTGGAGATTTGTTAACACAGTGTCCAATGAAGGGCCAGATGTATACAAAATGGTGTCGTCTGCGTAGAGGTGGATCTGAGAGTCATCAACAGCAAGAGCGACATCATTGATATACACGGAGAAAAGAGTCGGCCCAAGAATTGAACCCTGTGGCACCCCCATAGAGACTGCCATAGGTCCAGACAACAGGCCCTCCGATTTGACACATTGAACTCTATCTGAGAAGTAGTTGGTGAACCAGGCGAGGCAGTCATTTGAGAAACCAAGGCTATTTAGTCTGCCAATAAGAATGCGGTGGTTGACAGAGTCGAAAGCCTTGGCCAGGTCGATGAAGACGGCTGCACAGTACTGTCTATTATCGATCGTGGTTATAATATCATTTAGGACCTTGAGCGTGGCTGAGGTGCACCCATGACCAGCTCGGAAACCGGATTGCATAGCGGAGAAGGTACGGTGGGATTCGAAATGGACGGTGATCTGTTTGTCAACTTGGCTTTCAAAAACTTTCGAAAGGCAGGGCAGGATGGATATAGGTCTGTAACAGTTTGGATCTAGAGTGTCACCCCCTTTGAAGAGGGGTTGACCGCGGCAGCTTTCCAATCTCTGGGGATCTCAAACGTTATGAAAGAGAGGTTGAACAGGCTAGTAATAGGGGTTGCAACAATTTCGGCGGCTAGTTTTAGAAAGAAAGGGTCCAGATTGTCTAGCCCAGATGATTTGTAGGGGTCCAGATTTTGCAGCTCTTTCAGAACATCAGCTGTCTGAATTTGTGTGAAGGAGAAGCGGGGGGGGCATGGGCAAGTTGCAGCGGAGGGTGCAGTGTTGGTGGCCGGGGTAGTGGTATCCAGGTGGAAAGCATGGCCAGCCGTAGCAAAATGCTTGTTGAAATTCTCGATTATTGTAGATTATCCTAGCCTCAGTGCAGTGGGCAGCTGGGAGGAGGTGCTCTTATTCTCCATGGACTTTACAGTGTCCCAAAACTTTTTGGAGTTAGTGCTGCAGGATGCACATTTCTGTTTGAAAAAGTTAGCCTTTGCTTTCCTAACTGCTTGTGTATATTGGTTCCTGACATCCCTGAAAAGTTGCATATCGCGGGGGCTATTTGATGCTAATGCAGTACGCCACAGGATGTTTTTGTGCTGGTCAAGGGCAGTCAAGTCTGAGGAGAACCATGGGCTATATCGGTTCTTAGTTCTGTATTTTTTGAATGGGGCATGTTTATTTAAGATTGAGAGGAAATTACTTTTAAAGAACAACCAGGCATCCTCTACTGACGTAATGAGATCTATATCCATCCAGGATACCTGGGCCAGGTCAATTAGAAAGGCCTGCTCGCTAAAGTGTTTTAGGGAGCGTTTGACAGTGATGAGGGGTGGTCGTTGGACCGCGGACCCGTTACGGACGCAGGCAATAAGGCAGTGATCGCTGAGATCCTGGTTGAAGACAGCGGAGGTGTATTTAGAGGGTAAATTAGTCAGGATGATATCTATGAGGGTACCCATGTTTACGGATTTAGGGTTGTACCTGGTAGGTTCGTTGATCATTTGTGTGAGATTGAGGGCATCGAGTTTGGATTGTAGGATGGCCGGGGTGTTAAGCATATCCCAATTTAGGTCACCAAGCAGTACGAACTCTGAGGATAAATGGGGGGCAATCAATTCACATATGGTGTCCAGGGCACAGCTGAGGGCTGAGGGGGGTCTGTAGCAAGCGGCAACAGTGAGAGACTTATTTCTGGAAAGGTGGATTTTTAGAAGTAGAAGCTCAAACTGTTTGGGCACAGACCTGGATAGTATGATAGAGCTCTGCAGGCTATCTCTACAGTAGATTGCAACTCCACCCCCTTTGGCAGTTCTATCTAGATGGAAAATGTTGTAGTTGGGGATGGACATTTTTGGTGGCCTTCCTAAGCCAGGATTCAGACACTGCTAGAACATCAGGGTTGGCAGAGTGTGCTAACGCAGTGAATAACTCAACCTTAGGAAGGAGGCTTCTGATGTTAATGTGCAGAAAACCAAGGCTTTTACGGTTACAGAAGTCAACAAATGATAGCTCCTGGGGAGTAGGAGTGATACTGGGGGCTGCAGGGCCTGGGTTAGCCTCTACATCACCAGAGGAACAGAGGAGGACTAGAATAAGGATACGGCTAAAGGCTTTAAGAACTGGTCTTCTAGTGCGTTGGGTACAGAGAATAAAGGGGGCAGATTTCCGGGCGTTGTAGAAAATATTCAGGGCATTATGTACAGACAAGGATATGGAAGGATATGAGTACAGTGGAGGTAAACCTAAGCGTTGGGTAACAATGCAAGAGATAGCATCACTGGAGGCATCGATTGAGCCGGTCTCGGCGTGTATGGGGGGTGGAACAAAGGAACTATTTGAGGCAGTTTGAGAGGGACTTGGGGTTCTACAATGAAAATGTATAATAATAACTAACTGGAACAGCAATAGGCAAGGCATATTGACATGGGAGAGAGGCATAAAGCAATCACAGGTGTTATTAGAGAGAGCTAAGACAACAACTGGTAATGGCGATAAAGTTTGGGCTGAGGCTAAACAGAATAAACAGGACAGGGTACCGTGTAAAGGAACAGTCCAGCAGGCATCAGCTGTGCAGCTGAGTGATCATAAGGTCCAGTGAACAGCAATATGTGAATCCGAGAGCAGTTCAAATTGGTGCTTCAGCACAGCGAGCAGGAAGCCCGGTTGTAGTTTGTGTGTGCTAGCGGGCCGGGGCTAGTAGATGGATCTTCGTGGTCGTCGCAACGGGAAGCCTGTTGAAACCACAGACGATTATGTCTGCAGACCAGTCGTGATGGATCGGCAGGGCTCCGTGTCGACTCTAGGAGGTCCCGTCCAGTTGACAGAGAGGTAGATAGCCGGGAGATGTGCTTGACTCAAGGCTAGCTTAAGGCTGATTAGCCAACAACAACGTTAATTTGGTTGCAGCTACCTAGTTGCGATTATCCAGAGTTAAATGTCCAGTGATTCAGTGATTCCGGCAGAAAATCCGATAGGTTCTGGGTCGATAACTCGCTGTGCAGACAGTGCAGACTGGCCAATAATAGTCCAGGCTAGAGCTGGCTGGTAGGTAGTGCAGGCCACGGACAATGGAGAAAAAGCCGCTAACGGTGGCTAATAGCAAGTAGCTAGTTACCTGGGTAGCTGGCTACTCCCATCCGGTAGACAGAGAGGTAGATAGCCGGGGCTAGCTCAAGGCTCAAGGCTAACTGGTGCTACGGGGGCAGTGGTGATTAGCCTACAGCAACATCCATTCGACATCCATTCGGTTGTGGCTAGCTAGATCCGGTGTTAAGGTCCAGTGATTTATAGGCTTAGTCCAAAATGACACCCTATTCCCTATGTTAGACTGAATTCCAAATATACTCCTGGCACCCTTCCTATCAGAAGGCGATACATGGAGATGGAGCTAGCCACCACAAAATGTCTAGGCAGAGGCGGTCAGCCCATTAGGCCGTTAGGGGCATAACTCATGGATTATGTTTGAAATGCTCATAAAAGTGTGCTGAATGTGTACATTTTCCTGTTTAAAAAAACAAGCTGGGCACATAAGCCGTGCGAACATTGCTTGGATTGTTTTGCCAGCTATGTAGTATGAGGGAGAACTGCTCCAATGAAATCGGAGGATTTCGTAGCATAAATTATAACAGTACAAAGTAAATGGACCGTCCAGGAGCGTTCAAATGTGCGTCCGTTCAGTCAAAACTTCTGTGTCTGCTCTAGTCCCCCTCCCAATGAGTCTCTCACGCCAGACGGCTTACTTCCACATGAGACTAGATCTGCTCTATCAGGTACAGATGGCGCTAAAGCAAAAAGCTATCTGGGACCTGATAAACCGGACAACTACATCCAACAAAAGTCGAAGGACAGAGGGATACACTAGCTAGAACCTTCTCATCGCGGATCTGATCTTCATGTTGTTCATCATGTTCTACTGTAGGTGACATGTTGTGTGGGCTAAAAGAGCATAAAACCAGGTGCATGACAAAGCATTATCAAATGAATTAGCCAGCTACAGTAATTTTGAGAAACATTAAGAAATATTGTAGTTTTATTGATTTTTTTTTTTTTACAATTAACCGGTTCTCTACCTTTAATAAGCAGATAGATAGCTGGTGCACTCGTTCTAAATAGTATAATCTAATCTGTTCAAAACACTGGCTGCATGTGCAGCAGTAGCCATTCGGTTTTTGACATGCAAAAGTGGAATAGGTGTATTTATGCTGTTGTTCAAATCCACAGATCGCTTTACACAGTATATATTCTCAAAGAATCTACCGGTAGTTCGAAAACTTTGCATCATATCTCTGTAATGCTGCTTTGTTGACAACTCCAACCCCCGTTACGCGGCCGCCACTGTGTCTAGGGCGTGGTTAGAGGCACGGGGTCGATTTGGGATTCTGCATTACTCACTCCCCCTGACCCATGATGCAAAGCAGAGGCTCCCTGGACCCTGGTCTTTTTCCATTTCTTTAACCATTTCCAAGCTGGAGCAAAGCCCTGGAGCTGCCACGCCTGCCTTGTCAGTTCTAATCTCTCAGCTACGCACCATGAAATGGGGCTTAATGGGGCTTAACTGAGATCAGCAGAACCACCATCCAAGACATTCACCTGAAAATCAAAAAAATTACAAACTCTGAAAAGCACAAAACCAGGTGGCGAAAGGATTCGTGTCGTTCGCCAAAGCCCTTGGTGTGTTTTCTATCTCCTCTCTCTCCTCTCCTCCAGCTTAGCCTCAAAGCCATATGAAACATACTTTATGTATTTCTGAGCACCTCCAAGATGTATGATACCTACTAATGGTATATTATTATTATTATAATGGTCTAGCTACTTTAGACAGAAACTAAAGTAGGTGTGATGAGTGATTTTGAAGGAGTCAGGCGCAGGAGGGTAAATCACAGAATAAAAGGGTTTATTCCGAAAACACAGCGGTATGCAGCAATGCGTCAAACACTCCAATGCGTAAATCAGGCGCACTGGGAACAACGGTACACGGGTGAATATCCCGGCGATACAAAATACAAGGAGCTCCACCGAGCTAAACTAACCTCCACAATAAACAATCACACACAAAGACAAGGGGGCAGAGGGAACACTTATACAGGTACTGATGAGGGGATATGAACCAGGTGTGTGTAAACAACAAGACAAAACAAATGGAATGATGAGATGAGGAGCGGCAGTGGCTAGAAGGCCGGTGATGACAAACACCGAAGCCTGCCCAGACAAGGAGAGGAGGCAGCTTCGGAGGAAGTCGTGACAGTAGGGAGGTTTGTCGGGGAGGATTGTCATGACAGTACCCCCCCCCCCCCCCAGGGAGGGATCTAGGATATCCCTCACTGGGATCCAGCACCGCTCCTCTGGACCGTACCCCTCCCACGCCACGAGGTACTGAAGGCCCCCCACCCGATGCCTCGAATCCAGGATGGAACGGACGGAGTACACCAGGGCCCCCTCAATGTCAGACTGAGGAGAGACACATGGAACGAGGGGTTAATATGATAATCTGGAGGGAGTAGTAACCTATAGGTAACCTCATTTATTCTCCTCAGGACTTTAAACGGCCACACAAACCGCGGGCTCAGCTTCCGGCAGGGCAGGCAGAGGGGCAGATTCTGGGTCAAGAGCCAGACCTGATCACCCGGTACAAAGACCAGGGCCTCACTGCGGTGGCGGTCAGCGTTGGCCTTCTGGCGACGTACGGCGCGCTGGAGATGGACGTGAGCAGCGTTCCACGTCTCTTCCGCGCGCCAAAACCAGTCATCCACTGCAGGAGCTTCGGTCTGGCTCTGATGCCACGGTGCCAGATCCGGCTGATAACCTAAAACACATTGAAATGGCGAAAGGTTAGTGGAGGAATGGCGGAGAGAGTTCTGAGCTTATTCGGCCCATGGCAAGAACACCGACCACTCCCCCGGCCGGTCCTGGCAGTAGGACCGCAGGAACCTACCCACATCTTGATTCACCCGTTCCACCTGCCCATTAGACTCGGGGTGAAACCCAGAACGCCTTCCAGACCCTAGATGTAAACTGGGGACCCCGGTCAGACACTATGTCCTCTGGCACCCCGTTGTGCCTGAAGACGTGAGTAAACAGGGCCTCTGCAGTCTGCAGGGCTGTGGGGAGACCGGGCAGAGGAAGGAGGCGGTAGGCTTTTGAAAAGCGGTCCAAAATGACCAGGATGGTGGTGTTACCCTGAGAGAGGGGAAGATCAGTAAGAAAGTCAATACACAAGTGGGACCATGGCCATTGTGGAACTGGTAAGGGATGTAACTTTCCCGCTGGGAGGTGCCTAGATGCCTTACTCTGGGCGCACACCGAGCAGGAGGAGACATACACCCTCACGTCCTTAGCCAAGGTAGGCCACCAGTACATTCCGGTCAGGCAGCGCACTGTATGGCCGATACCTGGGTGACCAGAGGAGGGGGACATGTGTGCCCAATAGATCAAACGGTCACGGACAAGAGACGGCACATACTGCAGGCCAGCTGGGCACTGAGGTAAATATGGCTCTGTGCGTAACGCCCGCTCTATGTCCGCGTCCATCGCCCACACTACTGGTGCCACAATGCAGGAGGCCAGGAGTATGGGGGTGTTGTCTATGGGCCTCTCCTCTGTGTCGTACAGCCATGACAGTGCGTCTGCCTTCACGTTCTTCGTACCCGGGATGTAAGACCGTGTAAAATCAAACCAGGTGAAGAATAGGGCCCACCTGGCCTGGCGAGGGTTCAGCCTACTCGCTGCCCAGGTTACGGCGCTCCGTCCAGACGAGGAAAGGGTGTTTCGCCCCCTCGAGCCAGTGCCTCCACACGGTCAGGGCTCTGACAACAGCCAACAGCTCCAGATAACCAACGTCGTAGTTCTGCTCCGCCGGGCTGAGCTTCTTGGAGAAGAAGACACAGGGGCGGAGCTTGGGTGGCGTGCCCGAGCGTTGAGATAGGACAGCGCCTATCCCTACCTCGGACGCATCCACCTCCACTACGAACGGTAGTGATTGATTGGGATGGGCCAGTACTGGGGCTGAGGTGAACAGAACCCTCAGGTTACTGAAGGCCCTGTCAGCCTCAGCAGACCAGCGGAGCCGGGATGGCCCACCCTTCAACAGAGAGGTGATGGGAGCTGCGACCTTGCCAAAGCCCCGGATAAAACTCAGAGAGTAGTTGGCAAAGCCAATAAAGCGCTGCACCTCCTTTACAGTGGTTGGAGTCGGCCAATTACGCACGGCTGAAATGTGATCTCCCTCCATCTCCACACCTGAGGTGGTAATGCTGTATCAGAGGAAGGAGAGGGACTGTTGGAAAAACAGACTATTTTCTGCCTTGGCATAAAGGTCATGTTCCAACAGTCGGACCAGCGCTTTGCGACTCAGGGACACATGCTCAGCACGCGTAGCGGAATACACCAGAATGTCATCGATGTAGACCACTACACCGCAACCAAGCATGTCCCGAAACACCTCATTCACAAAGGACTGGAAGACGGATGGAGTATTCATCAAACCGTACAGCACCCCCAGGTATTCGTAATGCTCCATGGTTGTGCTGAATTCTGTCTTCCTCTCGTCCCCCTCTCGGACACGGAACCAGGTTGTACGCACTCCAGAGATCTAATTTTGTGAAGAAGCGCGCCCCATGCATTGACTCGATTACAGATGGAATGAGGGGTAGAGGATCATTATTAACGTATTGTCCTCTTGTTCAGTGCTCGGTAATCAATGCAAGGGCGCAGACCTCCATCTTTCTTCTTCACAAAAAATAAACTTGAGGAGGAGGGCGAAGTGGAGGCACGTATGAATCCCTGGCGCAGGGACTAGGAGACGTATGTCTCCATCGCCTCCGTTTCAGCCTGCAACAAGGGATATACATGACTCCTGGGAGGCACAGCGTCTACCCTGAGGTTTATTGCGCAATTCCCCGCCCGATGAGGTGGTAATTTGGTCGCCTGCATTTTGGAAAACGCGTGCACCAAATCTAGGTTTTCCGGGGGAATGCGCACCGTGGAGGTAGTGTTTGTACTTTCCACCGTAGTTGCACCAACTGAAACAGCTAGACACCTACCCTGACACTCTCGCGACCACCCTGTGAGAACCCTCTGCGGCCATGACAAGGTGGGGTTGTGTATTGCTAACCAGGGAAGACCCAACACAGCAGGGAAATCAGGAGACTCAATAATGCAAAAAAAGGTGACTTGCTCTCTATGTGTCTTGTGCGTAACCATTGTGACTGGTGCTGTAACTTCCCTAACGAACCCGGACCCTAATGGTCGACTGTCAAGTGCTTTGATGGGTAGTGGAATGGATAGGGGAACCAAAGTAATACCTAGACTATGAGCTAATGACCTGTCCATAAAGTTCCCAGGTGCGCCTGAATCGATCAGCGCCTTACACTGGGAAACTACTGTGTAATCAGGGAAGATAACGTGTGTGGTGCAGTCCGCAGCAGAGGGCTCTGAACGAGTGTGGGTTTGAACTACCTGGGGTGACGCGAGAGTGCCCTGCCTACTGCCTCCAGACCCGGAAGAACCCTGACCACAGCGTGCGGCAGAATGTCCTATCCGTCACAAGAGTGAGACTGGAGCTGTCATCCTCCGTTCTCCCGGATCGCTGCACCTCCCAGCTCCATCGGAACTGAATCTGGGTTGGGGGCTCTTGCAGCTAGCAGGTTGTCCAACCGGATGGCCATGTCCACCAGCTGGTCGAAAGTCAACATGATATCCCAGCAGGCTAGCTCCCTTCGGACATCCTCTCGTAGGCTGCACTGGAATCTGTCGATGAGGGCCCGCTCGTTCCACCCGGACCCAGCCGCTAGAGTACGAAACTCCAGGGCAAAGTCCTGCTTGGTCCTCGTCCCCTGCCTCAGGTGGACCAGCCACTCGCCCGCCTCTCTACCTTCGGGCGGGTGATCGAAGACGGCCCGGAAGAGGCGAGCAAACTCCTTCACTCAAGATCTTGTTGGCCTACTCCAGGGCTGTCCCCGATAGGCAAGAGACGAGGGCGGACACCTTCTCCCGCTCCGATGGAGCCGGGCTGATGGTTGAGAAGTTTAGGTCCAGTTGCAGAAGGAATCCCTGGCAGCGGGCAGCTGTACCATCATAATCCCTTGGTAGGGATAGATGAATCCCTCTGGGTGCTGGGGTGTGGGTGGCTGGATCCGGTCGCTCAGCTGGTCCCGAAGGGTCGGGTCCTCTCCTCTTCAGGCATTGGACGACCTGGAGAACCCAATCCATCGCCTCTCCCAAGCTGGCTAGCATTGTAGAATGCTCCCGGACCCGCACCACGACTCCAGGCATGTGCTCTTCTCCTGCTGACTACATGCCTGGGTGTGTGATTCTGTGATGAGTGATTTTGAAGGAGTCAGGTGCAGTCACAGAATAAAAGGGTTTATTCCGAAAACACAGCGTTACGCTAAAATGCGTCAAACACTCCAGTGCGTAAATCAGGCGCACTGGGAACAACAAGGCACACGGGTGAAATATCTCGACGATACAAAATACAAGGAGCTCCACCGAGCTAAACTAACCTCCACAATAAACAATCACACACAAAGACAAGGGGGCAGAGGGAACACTTATACAGGTACTGATGAGGGGATATGAACCAGGTGTGTGTAATAAACAAGAAAAAACTAATGGAATGATGAGATGAGGAGCGGCAGTGGCTAGAAGGCCGGTGACGTCGCATGCCAAAGCCTGCCCGGACAAGGAGAGGAGGCAGCTTCGGAGGAAGTCGTGACAGTAGGGAGGTTTGTCGGGGAGGATGGTTGGGTGTAATCCGCGACCTTCTAGAAAACCAAAGGTTGCGTGTTCGAGTCGTGTCGGGGACAAATGTAACATTTTAGCTCACACTTCCCCAAACCCTTATTCTAAACATAACCCAATTCACCAAACCTGCTACGTAAATTCACCTGACTTTTGTCGTTATAGTTCCCCTAACCTTTCACGTTAATTATCCTAACTTTTCCTTTAGTTCTCCTAACCACCAATTCTCCCAGTAATTCTCATTTGTTGTTACAGTGCAACGAGCAGCCTGGTCTCAAAGAAAGACGTATAATACTACACATCCCCCAAGATCTATGATACGTTACAGTATGTCATCCAATTTGAATGCTATTGTACAATTTTACATTTTTACATTTTTAGTCATTTAGCAGACGCTCTTATCCAGAGCGACTTACAGGAGCAATTAGGGTTAAGTGCCTTGCTCAAGGGCACATCGACAGATTTTTCACCTAGTCGGCTCTGGGATTAGAACCAGCGACCTTTCGGTTACTGGCACAACGCTCTTACCCACTAAGCTACCTGCCGCCCAACCTGCCGCCCTGCCGTACAACCGGGTAAGACGTATGATACTATACGTCCTCTAATTCGTATGATATTGTACGACCGTTGTTCCATTCATAATGTAACCTAATGTAAAGTAAAATATTATACTAAATGCAGTGTCACAGATTTACATACAGAATAATAAGAATTGCCCTGAGACCGCGTTGCCTCCTGTCCATCTCTCCTCTCTCTGTCTCTCTCTCTCTCTGGATTTGAAGTGTGATTGGCACATGTCCCAGGGTGATTCTGGCTTTAGAACAGGCCTCTGAGGGATCACAACTCTCACAACTTAGCCATGAAAAAAATCTGATACAAACAAAACAAGATAAAATATTCTAGATATATTTGTTAATCAACAAACAGCTGGTTGTCGAAAATATCTAAATCATTATTAATTTATGTTGCCGTCCAGGCAATTTGCCATCACAACAAACTAACTATTTCAATACCATATCAATTGACAGAAGGGCAAAATAATTCTGGATTGAGCCAAATGTTTGTAGCAGGAGGATTGCACCATACCTGTAATGTACATGTAATAACTACTAAATACTACTACAAACATCTTCCACTGATTCCCTACCTTAGGGTGTAGGTTCATTTTGTTTAACTGCAGATACACCAGACTCGTGTCACACAATCTGCTGTGGAACATGTGTACAACATGAAACTCATTTACATACGCACGCACACACACCCTTCTCCCATCGCCTCCAAATGCTGTCTTTATCTGGCTATTGCTGCCTCCACCTCAGAAAGCCATCTTGGCTGAACATGGCTCCAGTACATCAAGGCCTCATCTCTCCCAGACAGACAGACTGAGCAGCCAGAACAAGCAGCCTGAGCATCCAGTCTCTCCTGTCTCTCTGCCCTCCAGGGACCAGCACCAAATGGACCTTTGATCTGTGTTTATCAAGCCTGGGATGACACACACACACACACACACACACACACACACACACACACACACACACACACACACACACACAGCACATGCATGCAGACAGCAGTGGTGGAAAAAGTATCCAATTGTCATACTTGAGTAAAAGTAAAGATACCTTAATAGAAAATTACTCAAGTAAAAGTGAAAGTCACCCAGTCAAATACTACTTGAGTAAAAGTCTAAAAGTCTTTGGTTTAATATACACTGCTCAAAAAAATTAAGGGAACACTAAAATAACACATCCTAGATCTGAATGAATGAAATAATCTTATTAAATACTTTTTTCTTTACATAGTTGAATGTGCTGACAACAAAATCACACAAAAATTATCAATGGAAATCAAATGTATCAACCCATGGAGGTCTGGATTTGGAGTCACACTCAAAATTAAAGTGGAAAACCACACTACAGGCTGATCCAACTTTGATGTAATGTCCTTAAAACAAGTCTAAATGAGGCTCAGTAGTGTGTGTGGCCTCCACGTGCCTGTATGACCTCCCTACAACGCCTGGGCATGCTCCTGATGAGGTGGCCTCCTGAGGGATATCCTCCCAGACCTGGACTAAAGCATCCGCCAACTCCTGGACAGTCTGTGGTGCAACGTGGCGTTGGTGGATGGAGCGAGACATGATGTCCCAGATGTGCTCAATTGGATTCAGGTCTGGGGAACGGGCAGGCCAGTCCATAGCATCAATGCCTTCCTCTTGCAGGAACTGCTGACACACTCCAGCCACATGAGGTCTAGCATTGTCTTGCATTAGGAGGAACCCAGGGCCTACCGCACCAGCATATGGTCTCACAAGGGGTCTGAGGATCTCATCTCTGTACCTAATGGCAGTCAGGCTACCTCTGGCGAGCACATGGAGGGCTGTGCGGCCCCCCAAAGAAATGCCACCCCACACCATGACTGACCCACCGCCAAACTGGTCATGCTGGAGGATGTTGCAGGCAGCAGAACGTTCTCCACGGCGTCTCCAGACTCTGTCACGTCTGTCACATGTGCTCAGAGTGAACCTGCTTTCATCTGTGAAGAGCACAGGGCGCCAGTGGCGAATTTGCCAATCTTGGTGTTCTCTGGCAAATGCCAAACATCCTGCACGGTGTTGGACTGTAAGCACAACCCCCACCTGTGGACGTCGGGCCCTCATACCACCCTCATGGAGTCTGTTTCTGACCGTTTGAGCAGACACATGCACATTTGTGGCCTGCTGGAGGTCATTTTGCAGGGCTCTGGCAGTGCTCCCCCTGCTCCTCCTTGCACAAAGGCGGAGGTAGCGGTCCTGCTGCTGGGTTGTTGCCCTCCTACGGCCTCCTCCACGTCTCCTGATGTACTGGCCTGTCTCCTGGTAGCGCCTCTATGCTCTGGACACTACGCTGACAGACACAGCAAACCTTCTTGCCACAGCTCGCATTGATGTGCCATCCTGGATGAGCTGCACTACCTGAGCCAATTGTGTGACTGTAGACTCTGTTTCATGCTACCACTAGAGTGAAAGCACTGCCAGCATTCAAAAGTGACCAAAACATCAGCCAGGAAGCATAGGAACTGAGAAGTGGTCTGTGGTCACCACCTGCAGAACCAGTCCTTTATTGGGGGTGTCTTGCTAATTGCCTATAATTTCCACCTGTTGTCTATTCCATTTGCACAACAGCATGTGAAATGTATTGTCAATCAGTGTTGCTTCCTAAGTGGACAGTTTGATTTCACAGAAGTGTGATTGACTTGGAGTTACATTGTGTTGTTTAAGTGTTCCCTTTATTTTTTTGAGCAGTGTACTTAACTATCAAAGTAAATGTAATTGGTAAAATATACTTAAGCATCAAAAGTAAAAGTATAAATCATTTCAAATTCCTTATATTAAGCAAAGCAGACGGCACAATTTTCTTGTTTTTAACATTCATGGGATAGCCAGGGGCACAATCCAACATCATTTACAAACGATGCATTTGTGTTTAGTGAGTCCGCCAGATCAGAGGCAGTAGGGATGACCACGTGTTCTCTTGATAAGTGTGTGAATTGGACCATTTTCCTGTCCTGCTAAACATAAAAAATGTAACAAGTACTTTTGGGTGTCAGGAATAATGTATGGAGTAAAAAGTACATTATTTTCTTTAGGAATGTAGTGAAGTAAAAGTAAAAGTAAAAGTAGTCAAAAATATAAATAGTAAAGTAAAGTACAGATACCCAAAAAAATGACTTAAGTAGTACTTTAAATTATTTTTACTTAAGTACTTTACACCACTTTCAGACAGGCACACACACACCCACATACTGCAATATTTAGGCATTGGTCAGCTCTCTCCTCATGTTGTTTGCTGTAAGCCCATACAACTCTCAAGGAAAAGCTTCCATGCTATACTGCAGGTGAAGCTAGTTGTGTATGTCTTTGGGGTATGCTGCAGTCTTACATGGCAAAGGCATGTATCATAGCTGGCTTAGTTGTTTTTTCCTGACTTCAGTCTGAAGCCTAACCCGATTTACATATAAATGTTCACAATGGTGGAGAGCACGGTTGTCTTTGATATGACGGAGAGGACCACACAGCCAACATTTATATTTAAGACTAACAATATGTATTTCTCTCTTATTGATTGTCCATCATTTGTGAGGTGTAAGAGTGGACTATTAAGGTGAATTGACTATAATGGTGGATTTAAAACATATTTCTTTGATATTCATAATTTACTGGCTCTATATTGAGTGCACCAGAGGGTTCTTATGGAATCATTTTTCTTGCCTCAGGTAAACATGGTCATTTTGGCACAGCAGGGCTGAGGCACCCCAGTCAACCTCTTCAGTGGAAGAATCCATCTGCAGTGTGATTCATGATGTCTCCATAGTGACAGGGAGCTGAGCGCTGATGATCAGTGGTGGGGGTATACTAGCCCCATGTGGCCGTACAGAGTAACTGCAGTTTACTGACAGACCATTTTTATGTGTAACCTTTATTTTAACTGTGAGCCATGCTGAGACCAACTTCTCTTTCACAGATGAGCCCTGTATACACATCAATATACACATCAATACACGAAAAGCTAAACACAATCATAGAAAACAAACACATTCTTCAGTTAAAAAGGTCCTCAATCAGCCTTTTGAATTCCCCTAAAGGCACCAATTCATCCAACTTTAGAGAGCTTTGGAGGTCATTCCACAAGTAAGGTGCAAAAAGCTAAAAGCAGATTTACCTAACTCAGTGGAGATTGAAGAGATCTCCAGAGTTAGCCATTCCTGAGACCGGGTCTGGTATCTCGTACCTCTGTAAGTTAACAATGAAGTAAGGTATGGTGGAAGTTTATGCAGGAGGGCTTTATAAACAGAAAGAGTGCAATGCATCGATCTATGAGACTTCAAAGAGGGCCAGCCTACTTTGTAATACAAAAATGAATGATACAATGAATGATGGGGAGTGAAATTATGGGGAGTGAGTTCATTTAGGATTTAATGAATGCCTCTACAAAAGTTGCATCTCGAATTCTCGAGATTCTCCATACTTCCCTACTAAGTGTTTTACATTTTATTTGTAACGCACTTTGGGTTTCTGAAAAGCGAGTTACAAATCAAATGTATAATTATTACTAAAATGTCTAATAAAAACTGAAGAAACTTCTGGATAGATCCATCATCCAAGTCACAGACTCAAGCAGCAAAACCTCTGCATTGTGTGCATGGAGCACTTTAACAATTCCAAGGGCACGCACACCCTAGTTTCATTACACATCACCCCTTGTTACTGTTGCCAAGCCCATCAAGGCCCTGATTAGTGAACGACTAATCCAGTCACAGCTCAATTTCTTTTGGCAATGCTAGGTACACCAAAACACACACAAACAGTGATTGAGATTTTGTGTCACTGGCCTACACACAATACCCCATAATGTCAAAGTGCTACTATGTTTTTCTAAATGTTTACAAATTAATTAAAAATGAAAAGCTGAAATGTCTTGAGTCAATAAGTATTCAAACCCTTAGTTATGGCAAGCCTAAATAGGTCCAGGAATAAAGATCTGCTAAACAAGTCACATAAATTGCATGGACTCACTTTGTGTGCAATAATAGTGTTTAACATGATTTTTGAATGACTACCTCATCTCTGTACCCCACACGTACAATTATCTGTAAGGTCCCTTAGTCAAGCAGTGAATTTCAAATACAGATAAGGCATTAAAGTAAAACTGCAAAAAATGTGGCAAAGAAATTAACTTAATGTCCTGAATACAAAGCATTATATTTGGGGCAAATCCAACACATCACTGAGTACAACTTTTCATATTTTCAAGCATGGTGGTGTCTGCATCATGTTATGGGTATGCTTGTCATCGGCAAGGACTAGGGAGGTTTTCAGTATAAAAATAAATGGAATAGAGCTAAGCGGTCTACTTTCCAACAGACATTGGGAGACAAATTCACCTTTCAGCAGGACAATAACATAAAACACAAGGCCAAATATACACTGGAGTTGCTTACCAAGATTATATTGAATGTTCCTGAGTGGCCTAGTTACAGTTTCACTTAAATCGGCTTGAAAATCTATGGCAAGACTTGAAAAAATGGCTGTCTAGCAATGATCAACAACCAACCTGACAGAGCTTTAAGAATTTTAAAAATAATAATATGCAAATATTGTACAATCCAGGTGTGCAAAGCTCTTAGAAATTTACCAAGCGTAATCGCTGCCAAAGGTGCTTCTACAAAGTATTGACTCAGGGGTGTGAATACTGATGTAAGTGAGATATTTCTGTATTTCTTTTCCAATACATTTGCAAATATTTTTTTTAACATGTTGTCACTTTGTCATTATAGGGTATTGTGTGTAGATAGGTTTAAAAAAAAATCAATTTAATCCATTTTGAATTTAGGCTGTAACACACGTGTCAAACTCATTCCAAGGAGGGCCGAGTGTCTGTGGGTTTTCGCTCCTCCCTTGTCCTTAATTGAATAATTAAGGTCACTGATTAGTAAGGAACTCCACTCACCTGGTTGTCAAGGTCTTAACTGAAAGGAAAGAACAAAAAACAGCAGACTCTAGGTCTAGGCCCTCCATGGAAGGAGTTTGATTTCCCTGCTATAACACAACAAAATGTGGAATAAGTCAAGGTGTATGACTACTTTCTGAAGGCACTGTATGTTTATTCATTCTGTAATTATTATTCAACATGTCCTCACCTGGGATTTGAACTCACAACCGCTTAATTCACGGCATTCCAATGTTCCTGCTATGCCACCTGTGTCAATGACTGATTTCACCTATTATACTTATCATAGCAATTCAGGAGTAACATTAAAACAGAATAATATGCCCCACCAACATTAGACAACTATACTGAAAACCCAAACTCAAATTGCTGAAATAAGTAAATGAAATCAATGAGAGAATAGTCAGATTAACCCTTAACTAAAATAGCAGTGCAGATGGCACTCTCTTCCAAATTGCAGAGATGTACTATAGTTAATGAATGTTTAGGGGACTTTTACATTTCTACAGACTTTGTGGCACAGCAGAAAGATCAGTATACCACAAATCCAGAGGTTGTGAGTTCAAATTCCAGGTGGGGTCATATTGAAAAGTCAGTAATAAGTGATCATGTCAAATATTGTAATTCATGAATGTTTTTTACACTATTTTAGCTGAACAGCGTACCACTTATCATAAAACCCCCATACCATTTCATTACTTTACAAAATAATGGCTTGGGACACCTGGGACCATCACATGTTGTCCTAAGGACTAGTAAAATGAAAGTCCTGAGAATGTCCTAAAAAGGTTCTGACACGGTTCTCAGTGATGTACTGGTAACTTACAGGGAACTACACAAAGGTCCCCCAGAGAACGTTACCTTCGGACCATCATGCAACTATCTTAGAACGTTCTCAGAACGTCAGTGGGATAACGTCACGCCGGAACCCTTAAGAGACCTATTGGGAATGTCGCCAAATGTCTTCAGGACGTCCCCGAAATGCTGGGTGTTGCCATGCTGAGGGCTCTCTTAGGATGACGTTCACCTCTCATGAATCATGAACCATGTTGGGATGCACCAAGGTCTTTACATTTTGTAATATTGCATTGGACAATCATTTTTTTTAAATACACTACCGGTCAAAGGTTTTAGAACACCTACTCATTCAAGGGATTTTCTTTATTTTTACTATTTTCTACAGTCGTGGTCAAAAGTTTTGAGAATGACACAAGTAATGGTCTCCACAAAGTTTGCTGCCTCTGTGTTGATGATTCTAATTTGCATATACTCCAGAATGTCATGAAGAGTGATCAGATGAATTGTAATTCATTGCAAAGTCCCTCTTTGCCATGAAAATGAACTTAATCCCCCAAAAACAATTCCAATGCATTTCAGCCCTGCCACAAAAGGACCAGCTGCCATCATGTCAGTGATTGTCTCGTTAACACAGGTGAGCGTGTTGACGAGGACAAGGCTGGAGATCACTCTGTCGTGCTGATTGAGTCAGAATAACAGACTGGAAAAAGGAGGGTGGTGCTTGAAATCAATGTTCTTCCTCTGTCAACCATGGTTACCTACAAGGAAACACGTGCCGTCATCATTGCTTTGCACAAAAAGGGCTTCACAGGCAAGGATATTGCTGCACCTAAATCAACCATTTATCGGATCATCTTGAACTTCAAGGAGAGAGGTTCAATTGTTGTGAAGAAGGCGTCAGGGTGCCCAAGAAAGTCCAGTAAGCGCCAGGACCATCTCCTAAAGTTGATTCAGCTGCGGGATCGGGGCACCACCAGTGCAGAGCTTGCTCAGGAATGGCAGCAGGCAGTTGTGAGTGTATCTGCACGCACAGTGAGGCGAATACTTTTGGAGGATGGCCTGGTGTCAAGAAGGGCAGCAAAGAAGCAACTTCTCTCCAGGAAAAACATCAGGGACAGACTGATATTCTGCAAAAGGTACAGGGATTGGACTGCTGAGGACTGGGGTAGAGTCATTTTCTCTTATGAATCCCCTTTCCGATTGTTTGGGTCATCCGGAAAACACCTTGTCCGGAGAAGACAAGGTGAGCACTACCATCAGTCCTGTGTCATGCCAACAGTAAAGCATCCTGAGACCATTCATGTGTGGGGTTGCTTCTCAGCCAAGAGAGTGGGCTCACTCACAATTTTGCCTAAGAACATAACCATGAATAAAGAATGGTACCAACACATCCTCCGAGAGCAACTTCTCCCAACCATCCAAAAACAGTTTGGTGACGACCAATGCCTTTTCCAGCATGATGGAGCACCTTGCCATAAGGCAAAAGTGATAACTAAGTGCCTCGGGGAACAAAATATCAACATTTTGGATCCATGGCCAGGAAACTCCCCAGACCTTAATCCCATTGAGAACTTGTGGTCGATCCTCAAGAGGCGGGTGGACAAACAAAAACCCACAACTTCTGACAAACTCATTGATTATGCAAGAATGGGCTGCCATCAGTTAGGATGTGGCCCAGAAGTTAATTGACAGCATGCCAGGGCAGATTGCAGAGGTCTTGAAAAAGAAAGGGTCAACACTGCAAATATTGACTCTTTGCATAAACTGAATGTCATTGTCAATGAAAGCCTTTGACACTTATTGAATACTTGTAATGATACTTCACTGTACCATAGTAACTACTGACATAAATATCTAAGAACACTGAAGCAGAAAACTTTGTGGAGACCAAAACTTTTGACCACGACTGAAGATGGTAGAATAATAGTGAAGACATCACAACTATTAAATAACACATGTGGAATCATGTAGTAACCAAAAAAGTGTTAAACAACTCAACATATATTTTATATTTCAGATTCTTCAAATAGCCACCCTTTGCCTTGATGACAGCTTTGCACACTCTTGGCATTCTCTCAACCAGCTTCATGAGGAATTCACCTGGAATACAATTTATTTCCTTCTTAATGCGTTTGAGCCAATCAGTTGTGTTGTGACAAGGTAGGGGGGTATACAGAAGACCAAGTAGGGGGGGTAAAAGATCAAGTCCATATTATGGCAAATACAGCTCAAATAAGCAAAGAGAAACGACAGTCCATCATTACTTTAAGACATGAAGGTCAGTCAATACAGAACATTTCAAGAACTTTGAAAGTTTCTTCAAGTGAAGTCGCAAAAGCCATCAAGCGCTATGATGAAACTTGCTCTCATGAGGACCGCCACAGGAATGGAAGACCCAGAGTTATATCTGCTGCAGAGGATAAGTTCATTAGAGTTACCGGCCTCAGGAATTGCACCACAAATAAAGGCTTCACAGAGTTCAAGTAACAGACACATCTCAACATCAAATGTTCAGAGGAGACTGTACGAATCAGGCCTTCAAGGTCACTTTTGCTGCATAGAAACCACTACTAAAGGACACCAATAATAAGAAGAGACCTGCTTGGGCCAAGAAACACGAGCAATGGACAATAGACCGGTGGAAATGTGTCCTTTGGTCTGGAGACCAAATGTGAAATTTTTGGTTCCAACCGCCGTGTCTTTGTGAGACAAGGTGTGGGTGAACGGATGATATCCGCATGTGTATTTCCCACCGGAAAGCATGGAGGAGGAGGTGTTATGGTGTGGGGGTGCTTTGCTGGTGACACTTTAGAATTCAAGGCACACTTAACCAGCATGGCTACCACAGTATTTTGCAGTGATATGCCATCCCATCTGGTTTGGGCTTAGTGGGACAATCATTTGTTTTTCAACAGGACAATGACCCAACACACCTCCAGGCTGTGTACGGGCTATTTTACCAAGAAGCAGAGTGATAGAGTGCTGCATCAGATGACCTGGCCTCCACAATCCCCCGACCTCAACCAAATTGAGATGGTTTGGGATGAGTCGGACCACAGAGTGAAGGAAAAGCAGCCAACAAGTGCTCAGCATATGTGGTAACTCCTTCAAGACTGTTGGAAAAGTATTCCAGGTGAAGCTTGTTGAGAGAATGTCAAGAGTGTGCAAAGCTGTCATCAAGGCAAAGGGTGGCTATTTGAAGAATCTCAAATATAAAATATATTTTTTATTTGTTTAACACTTTTCTGGTTACTACATGATTCCATTTGGCGTTTTTCCTATTTTGTTGCATTACAATGGACATATACAAAATAGTCCAAGTGAAATGAAAAACATAACTTGTTTCAAAAAATTCTAAAAAATAAATAACGGAAAAGTGGTGCGTGCATATGTATTCACCCCCTTTGCTATGAAGCCCCTAAATAAGATCTGGTGCAACCAATTACCTTCAGAAGTCACATAATTAGTTAAATAAAGTCCACCTGTGTGCAATCTAAGTGTCACATGATCTGTCACATGATCTCAGTATATATATACAGTGGGGAGAACAAGTATTTGATACACTGCCGATTTTGCAGGTTTTGTAATTTTTGTCATAGGTACCCTTCAACTGTGAGTAACGGAATCTAAAACAAAAATCCAGAAAATCACACTGTATGATTATTAAGTAATTCATTTGCATTTTATTGCATGACATAAGTATTTGATCACCTACCAACCAGTAAGAATTCCGGCTGTCACAGACCTGTTAGTTTTTCTTTAAGAAGCCCTCCTGTTCTCCACTCATTACCTGTATTAACTGCACCTGTTTGAACTTGTTACCTGTATAAAAGACACCTGTCCACACACTCAATCAAACAGACTCCAACCTCTCCACAATGGCCAAGACCAGAGAGCTGTGTAAGGACATCAGGGATAAAATTGTAGACCTGCACAAGGCTGGGATGGGCTACAGGACAATAGGCAAGCAGCTTGGTGAGAAGGCAACAACTGTTGGCGCAATTATTAGAAAATGGAAGAAGTTCAAGATGACGGTCAATCACCCTCGGTCTGGGGCTCCATGCAAGATCTCACCTCGTGGGGCATCAATGATCATGAGGAAGGTGAGGGATCATCCCATAACTACACGGCAGGACCTGGTCAATGACCTGAAGAGAGCTGGGACCACGTCTCAAAGAAAACCATTAGTAACACACTACGCCGTCATGGATTAAAATCCTGCAGCGCACGCAAGGTCCCCCTGCTCAAGCCAGCGCATGTCCAGGCCCGTCTGAAGTTTGCCAATGACCATCTGGATGATCCAGAGGAGGAATGGGAGAAGGTAATGTGGTCTGATGAGACAAAAATAGAGCTTTTTGGTCTAAACTCCACTCGCCGTGTTTGGAGGAAGAAGAAGGATGAGTACAACAACAAGAACACCATCCCAACCGTGAAGCATGGAAGTGGAAACATCATTCTTTGGGGATGCTTTTCTGCAAAGGGGACAGGACGACTGCACCGTATTGAGGGGAGGATGGATGGGGCCATGTATCGTGAGATCTTGGCCAACAACCTCCTTCCCTCAGTAAGAGCATTGAAGATGGGTCGTGGCTGGGTCTTCCAGCATGACAATGACCTGAAACACACAGCCAGGGCAACTAAGGAGTGGCTCCGTAAGAAGCATCTCAAGGTCCTGGAGTGGCCTAGCCAGTCTCCAGACCTGAACCCAATAGAAAATCTTTGGAGGGAGCTGAAAGTCCATATTGCCCAGCGACAGCCCCGAAACCTGAAGGATCTGGAGAAGGTCTGTATGGAGGAGTGGGCCAAAATCCCTGCTGCAGTGTGTGCAAACCTGGTCAAGACCTACAGGAAATGTATGATCTCTGTAATTGCAAACAAAGGTTTCTGTACCAAATATTAAGTTCTGCTTTTCTGATCAAATACTTATGTCATGCAATAAAATGCAAATTAATTACTTAAAAATCATACAATGTGATTTTCTGGACTTTTGTTTTAGATTCCGTCTCTCACAGTTGAAGTGTACCTATGATAAAAAATTACAGACCTCTACATGCTTTGTAAGTAGGAAAACCTGCAAAATCAGCAGTGTATCAAATACTTGTTCTCCCCACTGTACACCTGTTCTGAAAGGCCCCAGAGTCTGCAACACCACTAAGCAAGGGGCACCACCAAACAAGCGGCACCAAGCTCTCCAAACAGGTCAGGGACAAAGTTGTGGAGAAGTACAGATCAGGGTTAGGTTATAAAAAATATCTGAAACTTTGAACATCCCACAGAGCACCATTAAATCCATTATAAAGAAATTGAAAGAATATGGCACCACAATAAACCTGCCAAGAGAGGGCCGCCCACCAAAACTCACGGACCAGGCAAGGAGGGCATTAATCAGAGAGGCAACAAAGAGACCAAAGATAACCCTGAAGGAGCTGCAAAGCTCCACAGCGGAGATTGGAGTATCTGTCCATAGGACCACTTTAAGCCGTACACTCCACAGAGCTGGACTTTACGGAAGAGTGGCCAGAAAAAAAACATTGCTTAAAGAAAAAAATAAGCAAACACGTTTGGTGTTCGCCAAAAGGCATGTGGGAGACTCCCCAAACATATGGAAGAAGGTACTCTGGTCAGATGAGTCTAAAATTGAGCTTTTTGGCCATCAAGGAAAACGCTATGTCTGGCGCAAACCCAACACCTCTCATCACCCCGAGAACACCATCCCCACAGTGAAGCATGGTGGTGGCAGCATCATGCTGTGGGGATGTTTTTCCTCGGCAGGGACTGGGAAACTGGTCAGAATTGAAGGAATGAAGGATGGCGCTAAATACAGATACATTCTTGAGGGAAACCTGTTTCAGTCTTCCAGAGATTTGAGACTGGGACAGAGGTTCACCTTCCAGCAGGACAATGACCCTAAGCATACTGCTAAAGCAACACTCGATTGGTTTAAGGGGAAACATTTAAATGTCTTGGAATTGCCTAGTCAAAGCCCAGACCTCAATCCAATTGAGAATCTGTAGTATGACTTAAAGATTGCTGTACACCAGCGGAACCCATCCAACTTGAAGGAGCTGGAGCAGTCTTGCCTTGAAGAATGGGCAAAAATCCCAGTGGCTAGATGTGCCAAGCTCCTAGAGACATACCCCAAGAGACTTGCAGCTGTAATTGCTGCAAAAGGTGGCTCTACAAAGTATTGACTTTGGGGGGGGGGGGGTGAATAGTTATGCACGCTCAAGTTTTCAGTATTTTTGTCTTATTTCTTGTTTGTTTCACACACAAAAATATTTTGCATCTTCAGAGTGGTAGGCATGTTGTGTAAATCAAATGATACAAACCCCCCAAAAATTCATGTTAATTCCAGGTTGTAAGGCAACAAAATAGGAAAAAGGTCAAGGGGGGTGAATACTTTCGCAAGCCACTGTATGTGTTATTTAATAGTTTTGATGTCTTCACTATTATTCTACCATGTAGAAAATTGTAAAAATAAAGAAAAACCCTTGAATGAGTAGGTGTTCTAAAACCTTTGACCGGTAGTGTATAACACTAGCAAAGTTTGTATATAAGCAAGACTAGCTTCACATTAATACAATGTGAAATTGTATTTTCTATGGTTCTATTTCACCTGTGCAACTAAAGTGGAAACAAACACTAGATCAGTGATACTCCAAACACAGAAACGCATACAAAGCTCTCCCTCACCCTCCATTTGGAAATCTGACCATAACTCTTTCCTCCTGATTCCTGCTTACAGGCAAAAATTACCAGCGACGTTCTCAATACAGAAGTGATCCGATGAAGTAGATGCTAAGCTAAAGGACTGTTTCACTAGCACAGACTGAAATAAGTTATGGGATTCATCCGATAACATTGAGGAGTTTACCACATCAGTCACTGTCTCATAAATAAGTGCATCGACGATGTCATCCCCACAGTGACCGTACGTACATATCCCAACCAGAAGCCATCGATTACAGGCAACATCTGCACTGAGCTAAAGGTTAGAGCTGCTGCTTTCAAGGAGCGGGAGACTAATCTGGACGCTTATAAGAAATCCTGCTACGACCACCGACGAGCCATCAAACAGTCAATACATCAATACAGGACTAAGATCGAATCCTACTATGCCGGCTCTGATGTTCGTCGGATGTGACAGGGCTTGCAAACTATCACGGATTACAAAGGGAAACCCAGCCACGAGATGCCCAGTAACGCGAGCCTACTAGACAAGCTAAATTCCATGCATGAAAGCACCAGCTGTTCCAGATGACTGTGTGATCTCGTTCTCCGTAGCCGATGTGAATAAGACCTTTAAACAGGATAACATTCACAAGGCTGTGGTCCAGACGGATTACCAGGACACGTACATGCACTGACCACCTGGCAAGTGTCTTCACTGACATTTTCAACCTCTCCCTGACCCAGTCTGTAATACCTACATGTTTCAAGCGGACAACCATAGTCCCTGTGCCCAAGAACGCCAAGGGAACCTGTCTAAATGACTATCGCCCCGTAGCACTCACATCTGTAGCCATGAAATGCGTTGAAAGGCTGGTCATGGCTCACATCAACACCATCATCCCAGACACCCTGGACCCAGTCCAATTAACATACCGCCCCAACAGATCCACAGGTTTTCAGTCTTTTCTGGCCCATAGCAGAAGATGACGTGTCTTGGACTGTCACCAGCAACACAAGATAAACATAATTGTTCACGAAGCCTACTCATTTCTATGGGCATGTGTTATGAAGCATGATGGAGACATTTGAATGAACAGACCATCAATATGGCATGAGTGAGGCAGCATAACAAGAAATGTGAACTCACATTGTCGTCATGGTAATTTTAGATTAATTGCACATGTCTGAACTTTGTTCACAACACTAGGGGATAGAGACAATTCACCCTTTCAGAATCAGCTTTCAAATAAGAAAATGGACCACAACAAAACAAGTAGTTATCTGTGTGACTGATAAACTAGCCTACACTACGAAAAAATTTGTGTTCTGAACAACTAGTTAAAAACGGGAGGGGTCCATGGTTGGGGAACACTGTCAGCATGGCCACTGCCCTTTAAATGTGTCAGTCATTGCTTCAAGCCACACCCTCCACACCCACCAAACACACGTACCTCAAATTCTGTTCAAGAACGTACAAGAACGTTTTGGGAAAACGTGTCATTCAGTACAAACCGCTCCGCAACATGTCAAACGTTCACCCCTGTTGTAAAATGGAGGAGAATATAATACCTACATCTTGACAAGGCTAACAACATGTTATTTTGTGAAATAGGGGTAGGCCTAACAGGCTAGGCAGTTTAGATATGCAAGCCTATCTGCCCTTTTCTAGTCTCAAAATGGAGGGTTATAATCAGATTTGTGAGTGGTTTACGTTTGTAGCCAGAGCTCAGAGCTAAGCAGCTAAATAGTTTTGGTTGTTTTGGTTTTAGTGCAAATATGTACAAAATAAGTATCTTACCCTAGCTGTGTTCCTCCTGTACATACAGTGAGGGAAAAAAGTATTTGATCCCCTGCTGATTTTGTACGTTTGCCCACTGACAAAGAAATGATCAGTCTATAATTTTAATGGTAGGTTTATTTGAACAGTGAGAGACAGAATAACAACAAAACAAATCCAGAAAAATGCATGTCAAAAATGTTATAAATTGATTTGCATTTTAATGAGGGAAATACATATTTAACCCCCTCTCAATCAGAAAGATTTCTGGCTCCCAAGTGTCTTTTATACAGGTAACGAGTTGAGATTAGGAGCACACTCTTAAAGGGAGTGCACCTAATATCAGCTTGTTACCTGTATAAAAGACACCTGCCCACAGAAGCAATCAATCAATCAGATTCCAAACTCTCCACCATGGCCAAGACCAAAGAGCTCTCCAAGGATGTCAGAGACAACATTGTAGACCTACACAAGGCTGGAATGGGCTACAAGACCATCGCCAAGCAGCTTGGTGAGAAGGTGACAACAGTTGGTGCGATTATTCGCAAATGAAAGAAACACAAAATAACTGTCAATCTCCCTCGGCCTGGGGCTCCATGCAAGATCTCACCTCGTGGAGTTGCAATGATCATGAGAACGGTGAGGAATCAGCCCAGAACTACACGGGAGGATCTTGTCAATGATCTCAAGGCAGCTGGGACCATAGTCACCAAGAAAACAATTGGTAACACACTACTCCGTGAAGGACTGAAATCCTGCAGCGCCCGCAAGGTCCCCCTGCTCAAGAAAGCACATATACATGCTCGTCTGAAGTTTGCCAATGAACATCTGAATGATTCAGAGGAGAACTGGGTTAAAGTGTTGTGGTCAGATGAGACCAAAATCGAGCTCTTTGGCATCAACTCATCTCGCCGTGTTTGGAGGAGGAGGAATGTTGCCTATGACCCCAAGAACACCATCCCTACCGTCAAACATGGAGGTGGAAACATTATGCTTTGGGGGTGTTTTTCTGCTAAGGGGACAGGACAACTTCACCGCATCAAAAGGCCGATGGACGGGGCCATGTACCGTCAAATCTTGGGTGAGAACCTCCTTCCCTCAGCCAGGGCATTGAAAATGGGTCATGGATAGGTATTCTAGCATGACAATGACTCAAAACACACGGCCAAGGCAACAAAGGAGTGGCTCAAGAAGAAGCACATTAAAGTCCTGGAGTGGCCTAGCCAGTCTCCAGACCTTAATCCCATAGAACATCTGTGGAGGGAGCTGAAGGTTCGAGTTGTCAAACGTCAGCCTCGAAACCATAATGACTTGGAGAAGATCAGCAAAGAGGAGTGGGACAAAATCCCTCCTGAGATGTGTGCAAACCTGGTGGCCAACTACAAGAAACGTCTGACCTCTGTGATTGCCAACAAGGGTTTTGCCACCAAGTACTAAGTCATGTTTTGCAGAGGGGTCAAATATTTATATCCCTCATTAAAATGCAAATGAATTTATAACATTTTTGACATGCGTTTTTCTTGATTTTTTTGTTGTTATTCTGTCTCTCACTGTTCAAATAAACCTACCATTAAAATTATAGACTGATCATGTCTTTGTCAGTGGGCAAACGTACAAAATCAGCAGGGGATCAAATACTTTTTTCCCTCACTGTAAATGAGGTCATAGGCCACACGGAAAACAAAGACTTGAAGTCACAAAGAGAATAGTGGTTGCGAAAGATGACTTCGAAGTTATTTTGTATGTCATATTTGAGCATAGGCCAAGGTTCAAGTGTACGATGACCCCAAAGTAAATGTGAGTCCTATTGAGTGTACAGTGGATTCTGCAGATGTCACCCAAACTGCTAGCAAACCTGTCACATCCTCACTTTATTTAAATGTTCCTATGATGTGCTTCCTTGGGGCTCTCATTGCTTCCTAAACTTCAGCTCACTTATCTTCGATCACTCACTGAGAACTATTATTGTGCAGTATGTATTCTATCTGAGGAAGAGAAACTGATCACTTACTTATGTGGTCATTTTTCTTATAGCTGGCATCGTGTGACACACCAGTGACATTAAATCACTTTAAAGACTATCCCAGATAGGATGACATCACCCCAGGCCTTAGCCTATATACTGTATACCTGTGTGTGTGTGTGTGTATGATCAGGAGGCTGATGATCCATATGCCTTCAGCCTCTGTTTCCAGGCTTATACTAGTGTTATAGTAGCATTGTATATGGCTCTCCACAGTGATTTCAGTCTATGCAAACAGAGCTACGGAGCTCTATTTGCATCGTATTCCAAAATTCCAACTGCACCAAAGTATGCAGAACTATGGAAAGAGCTACACAAACGAACCTCCGTCGGATCCGTTGCCGATTAGTGAATCTTCTGACAGGAGGATCATGAGGTTTCTTGAGTGTCCTGTCAACTTCACAGATGTGTACCTGTATTGCTTTCCTCATTATATTGTGCTACAATGTGTGTTTAAATACAGTCATATGATCTGACATAATGACAGATCTTTATCACTCCCCACCCTCCCATACAGCAGGTCATGGTTTTACAGTATAGTTCTCACTCGTAGTATTTATGTTTTCATCAGTAGACACACACAATATATCAGTCAGGCCTAAACCAGGTGTTTGTTTTTTTTGGTGTGTCACGGATTCTGCCGAGGCTGCCCCTCCTCCTTGCTCGGGCAGGCTTCGGCGTTCGTCGTCACCGGAATACTAGCTGCTGCCGATCTATGTTCTATGTTTCTATGTTGCACCTGTTGTCTATTGTTACACACCTGTTGCCCATTATTGTAATCACGCCTTCCCTATTTAACCCAGTGGCTCCCAAGGTGTTTTGTGCGTGGTTGTTTTTCGTTTCGTGTGTCGTTGGTGAGCGGGTTAGTTCCTCCCTGTGTGGAGGTATTTCTGTGTTGTATTCTTTACTCATTTCAGTAAAGTACGTTTCTTCGAGTTCTGTGTCCTGCGCCTGACTTCGATCCACCGCGTTACACTGACACTTGTGACATTGCAGGTTTTTTCAATTTTAATTCAATTTATTTTTTAATCCCTTTATTACTTTCCAACCACACCACCCCTTCCCTAATTGGAGTAAACTAGTGAACAACAATGCTTAGGCCTCTACTTCCAGTTTATACATACTATATACATTTTATGGACACAGTCAATTTTACAATAATTATATTTTGTTTGTTTTTACTCCTGAACTTCCTCTACCCTCAACCTCTCCGATCATTTTCATGATGTCCATCCGGTTTGCTTCTATATGCCATATAATTCTAACTGTGCTCTTTCACAAAAGCTCTCAACCTATAACCTATATACTTATTATGGACACAGTATCCTTACTTTATTAGTTATCTTGTTGTTATTAGTTGTTATTAGTCCCATCCTTCAACTCCATTCAACACCACCCATCTATCTCTTAACACCATCCGTATTAGATTTCTATTTGCCATATATCTTTCAACTGCACTGTGATGTTTAAAAAAAGTTCTGAACCTTTCTATTCCCATTGTTTCTACAGATTGTAAATTGAAAATAAACATTTTTGCTAAAAGTATTATTATATTATTGATCGATTGACTATGACTTTTCAGATCACCCAGTAATGCAATCTTCAGGGTTAGCTCCAGGTAAATATTGCAATCCTTTAGCCATTCCTGGACCTGTGTCCAAAAACAAGCTATAAATGGACAGTACCAAAACAAATGATCTAATTATTCTGTCTCTTCGTAGCAAAATCTGCTGAGCTGGGAAGATTGTATCCCCTAAATAAATAACATTATATTGGTTGCAAGAATTGTATCTAATAATTTAAATCGAAAAGTTCTAAGTTTTGAATCCGGCGTCATTTTGCATATCAGTTCATAAACACTATGCCATGGGATCGGCACGTCAAAAATCTCTTCCCAACTATTTTGCAATCTATATGGGACGGCTGTCAATCCTTTGGTCCTTAAATGAAACTGGTATACTTTGTTATTTATCACAGTTTTCTTTAACCAATTATGTTCTTTAATGCAAGGCAGACAGACAAGTTCCTTACATTTTCCCCCCTTCCACTTTCCTCTTCCATTTTTGCGGTAATGCTGGAATTATTTGGTTGTAATTTTGGGTAGAGCAGATATTTCCATATGTTTTTGTTAGCTGCATGTGCGGCACAACTCCACCAGTCCTACCGATGATATCATTTACGAATATTATACCTTTTATAAACATTTTGTCAAAAAAAAAGTTTTTTTATCAATTAGTATATTTGAGTTTAACCACCAGGACCAGGAGTCCCATAGGGCGGCGCACAACTGGATCAGCGTCGTCCGGGTTAGGAGAGGGTTTGGCCGGGGCTTTACTTGGCTCATCAGGCTCTAGCGACTCCTTGTGGCGGGCCGGGCGCCTGCTTCTGACTTCGGTAGTCAGTTGAACGTGTTTCCTCCGACACATTGGTGCAGCTGGCTTCCTGGTTAAGCGGGCGGGTGTTAAGGAGTGTGGTTTGGCGGGTCGTGTTTCGGAGGACGCATGACTCGACCTTCGCCTCTCCCGAGTCTCCCGAGCCCGTTGGGGAGTTGTAACAATGAGACAAGATCGTAATTGAAATTGCGAGAAAAAGGGGGTGTAATATTCATATGTGTCACCATACTGAATTGTAATTGGATGCATCATACTGTGCAATGATTGGTTAAGACTACCCAGGTGGTGAGGTCATTCTAAGATGATCATGGCCAGAGACACATGGACATGCACGTTATAGCTAGTTAATAAAGAGCTACGTTTATAAATATCCTGTCGTCCTGCATTTTATTATTTTGTACAAAGCGTACAAAACAAGACATGGTGTCAGAGTAAAAGGACTAAAAGATGGATTTTGCTGGAGTTCCTTCACCTCGAATGGATTGGGGGTCTACAAATCTACCCGATGCATGGCGTAAGTTCAAACAGCATGTGGAGCTGATGTTCACGGGTCCTCTGAAGGAAAGAGGAGAAGAGGAAAAGTGCAGCTACCTGCTCCTCTGGATCGGTGAAAAAGGGAGAGACATTTACAACACATGGACACTTACCGAGGCTGAATCAAAGGTACTGAAAACATACTACGATCGTTTTGAAGCATATGTTTTGCCAAAGACCAATACAATTTTCGCTAGGTACAAATTCCATGAGAAAGTACAAGGCGCTAGTGAATCGTTTGAACAGTTTGTCACTGAGCTGCGTCTGCTTGTGAAAGACTGTGATTATGCAAACAAGGATGAGATGGTCAGGGACCGTATTGTATTTGGAATACAATCACCGCGAGTGAGAGAGAAACTTTTGAATGTTGGATCAGAGTTAACGCTGGACAAAGCTATCGACATAGCCAGATCTCACGAGCTAGCACAGGTTCAGATGAAAACCATTTCAGGCGGCAGCACGAGCGCATCACGTGAACAAGCAGTGCACGCAGTCAGGCAGACATCAAAGCACACCTCCAGTGCCCAGAGAGCATGTTTCAGAACGGAGACAGACAGAACTCCAAAACAGAGCGACACAGACTCCAAACGCCCCAAAACATGTGGATATTGTGGATACAAAGTGCATGGCGAACAGGGGAATTGCCCAGCTAAAGGCAAACAGTGTACTAAATGTGGAAAATGGAATCACTTTGCAAAAGTGTGCAGAGTTTACCGTGGAAAAACAGTACATACAGTGAGTGAAGATGAAATGTCAATCAAAGAGTCAAATGCTGATGAACTGTTTATTGATTCAGTGACACAGAAAAGTCAGATATCAGAGACAGAGCAAGCCTTTGCTGACATTGAGATAGGAAGACAAGGCACAGAGCTAAAATTCAAACTAGACACTGGTGCACAAGTAAACATTATTCCTCTGAGTAAGTACAGAAGCTTGACATCTGAGTGTGAGCTACAGCCCACCACGCGCAGACTGACTGGTTATGGTGGTGAACAGCTCCCAGTAAAAGGCACATGCACTCTCAAATGCAAATACAAGGAAAGGGACATGATGTTGGACTTTTACGTTGTTGACACTCGAGCACCTGCAGTGCTAGGTCTTAAAGCATGTTTAGACATGGACCTTATCAAGCTAGTTTTATCAGTGACAGCACCAGTAGAGATAGAGAATGTCATGGAGGAGTTTGCTGATGTTTTTACAGGAATAGGACTATTCCCAGGAGAATGTACCATTCACCTTAACCCAGACGCAACCCCTGTGATCTACCCACCGAGAAAGATTCCACTTGCTCTCCGCGCCCGTCTGAAGAAAGAGTTGGAGAGCATGGAGCAATCTGACATCGTCACCAAGGTTACAGAACCGACGGATTGGGTCAACGCGTTAGTGGTGGTGGAGAAACCACGGACAGGCAAGCTCAGAGTATGTCTCGACCCAAGAGACTTGAACAAGGCTATCAAACGCCCCCATTACCCCTTACCGACGCTAGATGGCATCACACACAAGCTAGCGGGCGCACGCTACTTCAGTGTCATGGACGCCAGATCAGGCTACTGGGCTATCAAGCTCACAGAAGAGTCATCTAAGCTCACAACGTTCAACACACCGTTTGGACGCTACAGGTTCCGTCGCCTGCCTTTTGGGATTATCTCAGCCCAAGACGAGTTTCAGCGAAAGATCGACGAGGTGTACGAAGGCCTCGACGGAGTCGTGGCAATTGTGGACGACATCCTTGTCTATGGTCGAACCAAAGAGGAACACGACAGAAACCTCAGCGCGATGCTGCAAAGGTCCCGCGAGAGAGGAGTCCGGCTCAACCCCGAGAAGAGCACAGTCGGCGCTACAGAGGTCAGCTACTTCGGGCATCTTCTCACAGCGAATGGAATCAAGCCAGATCCGCAGAAGATCTCAGCCATAAAGGAAATGGAGCCACCAAAGAACCGCGCAGAGCTGGAAACAGTGCTTGGCATGGTCAACTACTTAGCCAAGTTCGCACCCAGCCTCTCCAATGCTAATGCACCCCTGCGTCAGCTGCTAAAGCAGTCCAGTGAGTTCCTCTGGGACAACCAACACGACATCGCTTTCCAGAAAGTGAAAGACTTGATCACGAGAGAACCAGGACCAATCCTTGCCTACTACGACCCCAACAAAGAGCTCAGACTCCAGGTGGACGCGTCAAAGTATGGACTAGGGGCAGTGCTACTGCAAGAAGGAAAACCCATCGGCTACGCTTCCAAATCTCTCACAGACTGTGAAATCAACTACGCTCAAATCGAAAAGGAGCCGTACGCCATTCTGTTCGGATGTAAGCGTTTCCATCAGTATGTCTATGGACGACAAGTCATTGTGGAATCAGACCACAAGCCCCTCGAGTCAATCATGAGGAAACCATTAGCCGCAGCCCCGCCAAGGCTACAGAGAATGATCCTTCAACTACAAAAATACGACTTCACAATCACTCACCGTCCAGGCAAAGACATCCCTGTCGCAGACACACTCTCCAGGAAGTTTCTTACCTACAAGGACAGCAGCCTCAGTGAAGGCATGGACATGCAGGTGCACACTGTGTACAGCAACTTACCAGTTAGTGACACAAAACTGAAGGAGATCCGAGCAGAAACAGAAAAAGACACACAACTCACACAGCTGAGGAAAGTCATACAGTCAGGATGGCCTGAGGAGAGGAGAAAATGGCCTCCGAGCGTCTCAGAGTTCTGGAACCATCGTGACGAACTATCACAGATCAACGGAATCATTTTCAAAGGAGAGAAAATCATCATTCCTACCAGTCTCAGAGAAGAGATTTTGACAAAGATCCATGCTGGACACATGGGCATGGAAAAGTGCAAACAGAGAGCACGGGACATTTTGTTTTGGCCCGGAATGTGCAAACAAATAGAGGACATGGTTGGTAAATGCCCCACCTGTCTTGAACGACGCCCCTCAAACACCAAAGAGCCAATGTTACCTCACCGTATCCCAGACCGACCCTGGCAGGTCGTGGCAACAGATCTGTTCACGTGGAACAACGAGGACTACATTATAACAGTGGACTACTACAGCAGATACTTCGAACTCGACAAGCTTCACAGCACCACATCTGCAGCTGTGATACACAAGCTGAAAGCAGCCTTTGCCAGGCATGGCATTGTAGAGACTTTAATATCTGACAATGGGCCCTGTTACAAATCAAATGAGTTTGAATCCTTCACAAAAGCATGGGAGTTCACACACGTCACCACAAGCCCACATTACCCTCAAAGTAATGGCCTTGCTGAAAAATCTGTGCAGATCGCTAAATCACTCATGGACAAAGCAAAAGCAGACAAGAGAGACCCCTACCTCAGTCTCCTTGAATACCGCAACACTCCAGTTGACAACTTCAAATCACCAGCCCAGCTGTTGATGAGCCGCAGACTTCGCTCAATCCTCCCCAGCACCAACCAGCAGCTGCAACCTGAGGTCGTCAGCTACAAGGAAGTGCATGCAAAACGTGCACAGAGACAGCAACAGCAAAAGCGATACTACGACAGGTCAGCCAGACCACTGCCACCACTGAACGACGGAGAGTCAGTTAGAATCCAGGAGCATGGCTACTGGAAGCCAGCAGTCGTCATCCAACCAGCTGACACTGAACGTTCATATCACGTTCGCACCGCAGAAGGAGCGGTGTACCGCCGCAATCGTCGTCACCTACTGAACACAAAAGAACAACACACTGACGAGATGAACTGTTCCCCTGAAAGAGAACGGGATGGACTAAACACAGACACAACACAACATACACCATACTTACCTGCAACACCACAAGAACTGTTGACTGACACAGAAGCATGCTCAGCTTCATATCACACAAGGTCAGGAAGAGAGGTCAAGCCTAGAGCTGTCCTAGACCTGTGAAATGTCAAAGGGTGTAGGCGGATCGCTGCCCTAAAAGAGTTTCCAGACTGTAAACTTGTTATTGAAAGTTAACTTGAAATGCTTTGGTATTGTATTTGTTTGATATGTTGAGATGTCATTGCTACAGTGAAAAGCTGAGTTGCTGAGAAATATTTGTTCTAAAAATAACAATATGCTGAATCATTGTTTGTCTGTTATGTTGATGCAGTTGGTGCAGTTTAAATGGTTACTTACCTCGAGTTCAAACTACAGAGCATATATTCAAAAGAAACGCTTTATTGTTCCACATATTTTTTCTTTTTTTTAAAAGAAGGGGGATGTAATATTCATATGTGTCACCATACTGAATTGTAATTGGATGCATCATACTGTGCAATGATTGGTTAAGACCACCCAGGTGGTGAGGTCATTCTAAGATGATCATGGCCAGAGACACATGGACATGCACGTTATAGCTAGTTAATAAAGAGCTACGTTTATAAATATCCTGTCGTCCTGCATTTTATTATTTTGTACAAAGCGTACAAAACAAGACAGGGGGTAAAATACAAAACTACAAAAAAAGATGCTGTTATCTGTCTATAGCTGTGCCTCTTGACTGAATACAATTTATTAACTGCTATACAAAGATTTACCACCAAAATGTACATATTTTTGTAAGGGATTCACTGATTATACAGACTAAGGTGGGACTCTTTATTACACTTCAGTTGTGGAAGAATGAGTTTAGAACACAGACAAAGTCGGGAAAAGGACTGATATGGTTTCTCTAACACATCTCTACCACAAGGTGGAATCAGAGGTATTTGATTTACAATCAATTGCAACCCCATGCACGGTCTTTATGGAACATGTCCATGTATTTAATTGACCACATTAACTCTTGCAATTTTCTTACAGGTGGTTTCATTAAATGCACATGATTAATTTGCAATATTCAAAGTGAATATACACTTTGTATTTTCTATTTTTAAAAATGAAAAAGTACAATGTCAGATTTCTTTGTCAGATTTTGCAATCAAAGTCTAAATAATTATTTTCTGGTCCTGTAAAATATATTGATTAAGCAGAGCATTAATGATGATGATCTCCCTTTGCACCAAGGCAAGGCAAACCGCAAATAATATTGGGGAAACACTCTTTTCACGCCACTTCGATTCCTAAGGGACTTTTTCGTTGCAGATTAGGAGAATTTAGGCAGCAGGTTAGGAGACGGAGGTTAAGGTTGGGGTTATTGTTAGCGAAAATGCTCTCCTAACCTGCTATGAAAATCACTTTGTATCGAAGTGGCGTGAAAAGAGTGTCCCAAAGATATTGCGCCTCTGGTCCTCCCACAACAGAGGTGAAAGTTCAGCAGTGCGCCTTGTAAAATGGCGGCTGAATTGACCAGAGAGTGGAGCGATGAGCAGCTCAAAAGTGATGATCTATCCAAAAAAGACGTTATTAAGTTCATTCAGGACAATGCGACCCACTCGGTATGTTTTATGTTTGATCAATGCATGCATTGGTTTAACAGCGCTCATTGAAACGCCATTGCTCACTTTTAGTGCGCACGCATGGTGATATCAGTTACCTCCGCATTGGCGCACCACTGCCAATTTAGCTTGATGCTAGCTTGTTAGCCTAGCATGTAACAGTTCAACATGGCATGCATGCATAGTCCCATTCATTCTGTATATCACCATGCCGTGTCAAGTGTTTTGATACGACTTCTTATTTAACTTTCAATATGTTTTTCGCCTTTGGGCGAACCGGTAGGAAATACGTTGTTGCACCAGGCAGTAAGCCACAAGCTACGAATCAGAGATGTTGTTTTGGGTTAGTCTGGCTAACACCTCAAATTAAGGTGTAGACTAACAGTAAAATGCTTACTTATAGGCCCTTCCCAACGATGCAGAATATTATTTTTTTAAATATTTGTATAATAATAATAGAAAAAAACAAGAAATAAATACACAATGAGAATGAATAGCTTGGCTATATACATGGGGTAAATTGAGGTAGGTACAGTGCATTCGGAAATTATTCAAACCCCTTGACTTTTTCCAAATTTTGTTACGTTACAGCCTTATTGTAAACTTGATTAAATCAATCTACGCACAGTACCCCATAATGACAAAGCGAAAACCGGTTTTTAGAATTGTTAAAAAAATAAAAAAATAAAAACCTTATTTACATAAGTATTCAGACCCTTTGCTATGAGACTCGAAATTGAGCTCAGGTGCATCCTGTTTCCATTGAGCATCCTTGAGATGATTCTACAACTTGATTGGAGTCCACCTGTGGTAAATGCAATTGATTGGACATGATTTGGAAAGGCACACACCTGTCTATATAAGGTCCCACAGTGGACAGTCAGCAAAAACCAAGCCCTGAGGTAGAAGGAATTGTCCATAGAGCGCAGAGACAGGATTGTGTCGAGGCACAGATCTGAGGAAGGGTCCCAAAAAATGTCTGCAGCATTGAAGGTCCCCAAGAACACTGTGGCCTCCATCATTCTTAAATGGAAGAAGTTTGGAACCACCAAGACTTCCTAGAGCTGGCCACTCGGCCAAACTGAGCAATCGGGGGAGAAGGGCCTTGGTCAGGGAGGTGACCAAGAACCCGATGGTCACTCTGACAGAGTTCCTCTGTAGAGATGGGAGAACCTTCCAGGACAACCATCTCTACAGCACTCCACCAATCAGCCTTTATGGTAGTGGCCAGACGAAAGCCTCTCCTCAGTAAAAGGCAAATGACAGCCCACTTGGAGTTTGTCAAAAGGCACCTAAAGGACTCTGAGCATGAGAAACAAGATTGAACTCTTTGGCCTGAATGCCAAGTGTCACGTCTGGAGGAAACCTAGCACAATCCCTACGGTGAAGAATGGTGGTGGCAGCATCATGCTGTGGGGATGTTTTTCAGCGGCAGGGACTGGGAGACCAGTCAGGATCGAGGGAAAGATGAACGAAGTAAAGTACAGAGAGATCCTTGATGAAAACCTGCTCCAGAGCGCTCAGGACCTCAGACTGGGCCGACGGTTAACTTTCGAACAGGACAACGACCCTAAGCACACAGCCAAGACAACGCAGGAGTGGCTTTGGGACAAGTCTCTGAATGTCCATGAGTGGCGCAGCCAGAGCCCGTACTTGAACCCGATCTAACATCTCTGGAGAGACCTGAAAATAGCTGTGCAGCGACAGTCCCCATCCAACCTGACAGAGCTTGAGAGGATCTGCAGAGAAGAATGGGAGAAACTCCCCAAATACAGGTGTGCCAAACTTGGTGTGCCATACCCAAGAAGACCCGAGGCTGTAATCGCTGCCAAAGGTGCTTCAACAAAGTACTAAGTAAAGGGTCTGAATGCTTACGTAAATGTGATATTTACGTAAAAACCTGTTTTTGCTTTGTCATTTTGGGGTATTGTGTGTAGATTGATGAGAAGAAATAAAACTATTTAATCCATTTTAGAATAAGGCTGTAACGTAACAAAATGTGGAAAAAGTCAAGGGGTCTGAATACTTTCCAAATGCACTGTAGACATGTACATATAGGTAGGGATAACGTGACTAGGAAACAGGATATATAATAGACAGTAGCAGCAACGTGTATGTGATGTGTGTGGTGGTAGAGTCATAGAGTGCAAAAAGGGTCAATGCAGATAGTAAGGGTAGCTGTTTGCTTGGGGGTAGAAGCTGTTCAGGAGCCTTTTGGTCCCAGACTTAGCGCTCCGGTACTGTTTGCCGTGCGGTAGCTACTGTCTATTATCTATCCTGTTTCCTAGTCACTTTACTCCTACCTATATGTACATGTCTACAGTGCATTTGGAAAGTATTCAGACCCCTTGACTTTTTCCACATTTTGTTACGTTACAGCCTTATTCTAACATTTATTAAATCGTTTTTTTCTTCTCATCAGTATGAAAATGTATGCACTCACTAACTGTAAGTCGCTCTGGATAAGAGCGTCTGCTAAATGACATAAATGTAAATGACTTGGGTGGGTCTTTGACCATTTTTAGGGCCTTCTTCTGACACTTCCTGGTATAGAGGTCCTGGATGGCAAGGTGTTCGACCCCAGTGATATACTGGGCCGTACGCACTACCCTCTGTAGCGCCTTGCGGTCGAATGCTGTGAAGTTGCCATACCAAGTGGTGATGCAGCCAGTCAAGATGCTCTCAATGGTGCAGCTGTTTAACTTTTTGAGGATCTGTTGTCGTGCCCTCTTCACGACTGTGTATTTTGACCATGATAGGGCCTTAGCGATGTGGGCCCGAGGAACTTCTAGCTCTCGACCCGCTCCACTACAGATCCGTCGATGTGAATGGGGGCTTGTTCGGCCCTCCGTTTCCTGTAGTCTACAATAACCTCCTTTGTCTTGCCCACGTTGAGGGAGAGGTTGCTGTTCTGGCACCACACTGCCAAGTCTCTGACCTCCTCCCTATAGGCTGTCTCATCATCGTTGGTGATCAGGCCCACCACCGCTGTGTCATCGGCACACTTGATGATGGTGTTGGAGTCGTGCGCGGCCACGCAGTCGTGGGTGAACAAAGAGTACAGGAAGGGACTAAGCACGCACCCCTGAGGGGCCCCGTGTTGAGGGTCAGTGTGGCGGATGTGTTGTTGCCTACACTCACCACCTGGTGGCAGCCCGTCAGGAAGTCCAGGATCCAGTTGCAGAGGGAGGTGTTCAGTCCCAGGGACCTTAGCTTAGTGATGAGCTTGGAAGGCACTATGGTGTTGAATGCTGAGCTGTTGGCTGTGAACAGCATTCTCAAGTAGGTGTTCCTGTTGTCCAGGTAGGAGAGGGCAGTGGGGAGTGCAATAGAGATCGTGTCATCTGTGGATCTGTTTGGGCGGTATGCGAATTGGAGTGGGTCCAGGGCGACTGCTCCGCGGCTGGGGGAGCAGTCGCTCTGTCGCCCTCCTCTCACCACCGTCGGAGGTTCGTTGTGCGGCCCGTCTCACGGGCTCTCATGCGTGGTCTCGCAAGGGGCTGCGTGCGGGGGTTCATTGGGGTGGTGTCGGTCGGCGGGCGGACTGGTGGGGTGTTGGGTCCGGCGGTTGGCGGCGGCGACTCTGGACGCTCGCCGGCATAGCAGGATTTCTTATAAGCGTCCGGATTGGTGTCCCGCTCCTTGAAAGCAGCAGTTCTAGCCTTAAGCTCAGTGCGGATGTTGCCTGTAATCCATGACTTTTGGTTAGGATATGTACGTACGGTCACTGTGGGGATGGCGTCGTCGATGCACTTATTAATGAAGCCAGTGACTGATGTGGTAAACTCCTCAATGCCATCGGATGAATCCAGGGAACATATTCCAGTCTGTGCTAAAGAAACAGGCCTGTAGCTTAGCATCTGCTTCATCAGACCACTTCCGTATTGAGCGCGTCACTGGTACTTCCTGTTAGAATTTTTTGCTTGTAAGCAGGAATCAGGAGGATAGAGTTATGGTCAGATTTTCCAAATGGAGGGCGAGGGAGAGCTTTGTATGTGTCTCTGTGTGTGGAGTAAAGGTGATGTAGAGTGTTTTTTTTCTCTCTAGTTGCACAGGTGACATGCTGGTAGAAATGACATAAAACGGATTTCAGTTTTACTCCATTAAAATCACTGGCCACTAGGAGCTCCGCCTCTGGATGAGCATTTTCTTGTTTGCTTATGGCCCTATACAGCTCGTTGAGTGCGGTCTTAGTGCCAGCATCGGTTTGTGGTGGGAAAAAATACAAAAAATATAGATAAACTCTCTTGGTAAATAGTATGGTCTACAGCTTATCATGAGGTATTCTAACTCAGGTGAGCAGAACCTCAAGACTTCCTTAATATTAGAGATCGCGCACCAGTCTTTGTTGACAGAGACACACCCCACCCCTACGGATTCACTGATATGAAATATACGTTCCTTATGTTTCCTAAACCGTACCGCAAGCTATGCGTGTTAACGTGCAGTCAGCGCGTCGGGGCTCTTATAACTTCTCTGGCCAGAAGATGCCCTCATGGATAGACACGAAAGGTAGTTTGTGTCTATGAATGGGCTAGCTAACACCTAAATCGACGTCACATGAGTCGCGTCAGCCAGGCTAGTTTTTTGGTCGCCAAATTTGGTAAATAATGCAGGAGCATCAATTTGCACCAAAGGGCTGATTGTTGTTGCATTCATGCCAAAACGACCCTCTTCTGACGTCATTATTTTTCTCTTCCAGTTTCTTGCAGAGCACAAGCTGATGGGAAATATCAAGAATGTTGCAAAAACAGCAAAGAAAGAGCAACTGATTATTGCCTACAACGACTTGTTTGAGAGCAAGGTAGGTGGACTACATGGATGGAGTGATACCTATTTTAGAAGCATATGGCATGACCTCATAAGATGTAAATTATGAATGACAAGTTGATACTTTTTGTTGTTGGTGCAACCAACAGAGGTTTTTAGGGTCAGAACCAATTGAAGATGTGACAGAGCATGTGAAAAATGTGAAGATGGAAGACAAGCCCAAAGAAGTTGTGGAAGTCGTGGATGAGGTAAACGACCCATGTTTGAAAAGCTTTTGATTCCACGCTTCCCACTGAAATAAGCTTCAGGGTAAACGTGCTAAATGTTGTATTTAAGTTGAACAAGTCTAGAAGTTACTGCAACTCCACTACATCCAATTTCCACTGGTTGTCAGAAGAATTGTATTATTAAAATGGTCACTTATGTTATGCATTTCAATTCCCAGGGTCCTCCTAAGTTCTTCAAGTATGTGCTGAAGAAAGGAGACAAGACTAACTTCCCTAAGAAGGGAGACAATGTGAGTTGTTGGTACACTGGCTCCCTGGAGGACGGCACAGTGTTCGACACCAACATCCCTGCAAGTATGTATTCTCTCTCATACACACACATGCAGACTGTTTCTGTCTCACACACACTTATTGTCACTCTGTCACACACTCCCTTTTCCTCAATTACCTTTCTCTCATTAATACCAATAATGATGTTACGCTTTACTCTGCCCTCCCTTCTCCAGCTGCCAGAAAGAAGAAACAGAGCAAGCCACTGAGCTTCAAAGTTGGCCTGGGCCGGGTCATCAGAGGGGTAAGAACATTGATGTTATATTCATTTATATGGCTAAAGGTGCCTTATTGCAACAATGTCCCTTGTGATTGCAACAGTTATCACTAAGTCTTATGAGAAATGTGTGTTTTTCCACAGTGGGATGAAGGCATCCTAACGATGAGCAAAGGTGAGACGGCCAAACTGGAGATTGAACCAGAATGGGCCTACGGGAAGAAGGGACTTCCTGACTCAAAGTATCCTTTACATTGGAACATCATGGGAACTATGGGCTAATATTTATCTAGGAGATAGCAGAACGTGATGCCTCTTGGCTTTAAGGGTATGTTTTACACCACCAGTGATGGTCAGGAAGATTGCCAATCCTCCGAGAGTAGTCTTCTCCTGTACAATGGCTCTATCATAGCTTTGTCGATAGTAATTGAATTTGAGCTGGATTTATAACTCCTAAGTCTTTTAAAGTTGAATAACTTTATAATGAATGTCTCTGTCATTGAATCGATATGCAACTGTTTCCTGTGTGCTTCCCTTAACTCTCCCACCACCAGAATCCCACCCAATGCAAAGCTGATCTTCGAGGTCGAGCTGGTGGCTGTCGATTAACGGCAGAAAACTACCCAGCATGCACTTCTCTCCATGGACGGGGAAAACACGGTAGTCACTAGACGGTCATGCGCGAAAGGACAGAAGTGGCTTTCACTGTCAGAACTTTGAAGAAATAATCTGTAATCTGTCTTAATTTACGTTTAAGGTTAGTCTGGTTGTTTCAAGTCTTTTTCTGCTTAAGCCAAGTCCTTTATCATTGTCTTGGCATATTGTCTGAAGCAGGAACAGATGAGGGACCAGGTTAGGGTTATTTGTGCTGAGTTAAGTAGGTGCTTTACTTCTGTCCTTTACAGCATGGCCAGATAGTGACGACCGGGCAACACTGTACAGACGGGGCATCCTTTCTGACAAGTTATACACCGCAGAGGAAAGCCTCTTTCAGGATATTCTGTTTTATTCCTGTTTTTTTTGTTTGTTCTTTTGCATGTATAATGTTCTTGTAAAGATTAATAAACACATTTTGGAGACTAAATTGACACATGCATCTGAAATCTTGTTTATTGTGCGCCTTCAGTAAGTGTTTGAATGGTCAAGAAAACTGGGCATCAGTGAATGTTTTGGAAGTAAGTTCCTGCTCTTGAAATCAGACGTACAGTTGAAGTCGGAAGTTTACATACACCTTAGCCAAATACATTTAAACTCAGTTTTTCACAATTCCTGACATTTAATCCTAGTAAAAATTCCCTTTCTTAGGTCAGTTAGGATCACCACTTTATTTTAAGAATGTGAAATGTCAGAATAATAGAGAATGATATATTTCAGCTTTTATTTATTTCATCACATTCCCAGTGGGTCAGAAGTTTACATACACTCAATTAGTATTTGATAGCATTGCCTTTAAATTGTTTAACTTTGGTCAAACGTTTCGGGTAGCCTTCCACAAGCTTCCCACAATAAGTTGGGTGAATTTTGGCCCATTCCTCCTGACAGAGCTGGTGTAACTGAGTCAGGTTTGCAAGCCTCCATGCTCGCACACGCTTTTTCAGTTCTGCCCACATATTTTCTATAGGATTGAGGTCAGGGCTTTGTGATGGCCACTCCAAAACCTTTACTTTGTTGTCCTTAAGCCATTTTGCCACAACTTTGGAAGTATGCTTGGGGTCATTGTTCATTTGGAAGACCCATTTGCGACCAAGCTTTAACTTCCTGACTGATGTCTTGAGATGTTGCTTCAATATATCCACATAATTTTCCTTCCTCATGATGCCATCTATTTTGTGAAGTGCACCAGTCCCTCCTGCAGCAAAGCACCCCCACAGCATGATGCTGCCACCCCTGTGCTTCACGGTTGGGATGGTGTTCTTCGGCTTGCAAGTTACCTCCTTTTTCCTCCAAACATTACGATGGTCATTATGGCCAAACAATTCTATTTTTGTTTCATCAGACCAGAGGACATTTCTCCAAAAAAGTACAATCTTTGTCCCCATGTGCAGTTGCAAACCATGGTCTGGCTTTTTTATGGCGGTTTTGGAGCATTGGCTTCTTCCTTGCTGAGCGGCCTTTCAGGTTATGTCGATATAGAACTTGTTTTACTGTGGATATAGATACTTTTGTACCTGTTTCCTCCAGCATCTTCACAAGGTCCTTTGCTGTTGTTCTGGGATTGATTTGCACTTTTCGCACCAAAGTACGTTCATTTTAGGAGACAGAACGCGTCTCCTTCCTGAGCGCTATGACGGCTGCATGGTCCCATGGTGTTTATACTTGCGTACTATTGTTTGTACAGATGAACGTGGTACCTTCAGGCGTTTGGAAATTGCTCCCAAGGATGAACCAGACTTGTGGAGGTCTACAATTTTTCTTAGCTGATTTCTTTTGATTTTCCCATGATGTCAAGCAAAGAGGCACTGAGTTTGAAGGTAGGCCTTGAAATACATCCACAGGTACACCTCCAATTGACTCAAATGATGTCAATTATGGTCCTCTGTAGCTCAATTGGTAGAGCATGGAGCTTGTAACGCCAGGGTAGTGGGTTCGATCCCCGGGACCACCCATACGTAAACATTTATGCACACATGACTGTAAGTCGCTTTGGATAAAAGCGTCTGCTAAATGGCATATAATCATCATCATATCATCATATCAATTAGCCTATCAGAAGCTTCTAAAGCATGACATCATTTTCTGGAATTTTCCAAGCTGTTTAAAGACATGGTCAACTTAGTGTATGTAAACTTCTGACCCACTGGAATTGTGATACAGTGAATTATAAGTGAAATAATCTGTCTGTAAACAATTGTTGGAAAAATTACTTGTGTCATGCACAAAGTAGATGGCCAAAACTATAGTTTGTTAACAAGAAATGTGTGGAGTGGTTGAAAAACGAGTTTTAATGACTCCAACCTAAGTGTATGTAAACTTCCGACTTCAACTGTATGATCAAGTTTCAAGTTTTAATGTCACATGCACAAGTACAGTGAAATGCATTTCTTGCAGTATCCCTGCACATTTTAAATATGTTACTGGAACTGAATTACCCTGTATATAGTATGCCTACTTACATTCTTGCGTTCCTCTTATTTAAATGACTCGTTCAGTTCTAGTATTACATTGTTATTGATTACTGCATTGTTGGGTTTAGAGTGTGCAAGAAAGGCATTTCAATTGTACTTGTGCATGTGGCATTAAAACTTAACTTGCAAGCTCCAATGGTATATCATCAGACAAATGTCAAACCTGTCCTCCCTGCCATCTTTAACAAACAATCACTCTCTGGGACAAAAAAAAAAAACGCACTGGTTCTGTTGAATTAAATGTTGTGCTTTGACTCCTGCTGAACATGGCCCAGTTCTTTATGGAAATGTATACTTGAAATTCTATTTTTAGTATGAAGATTTATACACCACACAAGACAAGTCTGTACTCAAGTCACTTTGGATAGCTGTCAGAACTATATATAACTCCTCTTAGACTATCACATGGTGTTGGTATTACCAGTTTGATTTTGACACTACATGTAGAGTCAGCAGTTTTAAGTTCCTCGGCGTCCACATCACCGAGGACTTGACATGGACCAACAGCGCCTCTAATTCCTAAGGCAGCTGAAGAAATTTGGCATGCCACCCAGGGTCTTCCAAATACCGCTGCACCATCGAGAGCGTCATGACTGGTTGCATCATGGCCTGGTACAGGAATTGCTCCATCCACGACCGCAAGGCCCTCCAGCGGGTGGTGAAGACGGCACAGTACATCACTAGCGCCATGTTCCCTCCCATTGAGGACATCTACTTGAAACGGTGCCTGAGGAAGTCCCGCAGCATCAAGAACCCCACACGAGCTGTTCACTCCCTTACCGTCAGGTAGATGGTATCAGAGCATGAGGTCTGATAGAAACTGTCTCTGAGCCTGTTGGTATCTACAAGCCATCAGACTGCCGAACACTTGACCTGGACTGACTCTCCACACACATCACAATTGCTGCTACCAGACTTATTTACTATTGCTAATACTGCACAATTTAAACACTTTACCCCTTTCTCTGATACATGTGTAAATATTGTACTACAAATTGTGCCTTCCTGTTTTATACTTATGCTAAAAAATATTTTATTCTACCGAGCCATTTACTTTGTTCATAATCTTATATTTGATTTCTTATTGTTGCATTGTCGATAAGAAACCTGCAAGTAAGCATTTCGTTGGACGGTGTATACTCCTCAAACTCAACTCTGGACACTGAAACCAGTTCCACTGCATTTTTTGTTTATCATTCCCCTCTAATCAGGGACTGATTTAGACCTGGGACACCAGGTGGGAGCAATTAATTATCAGGTAGAACAGAAAACCAGCAGGCTCTGGACCTCGTAGGGTATGAGTTGAATGGTGTATACCAGGGCTCTTCAATTCCGGTCCTGGAGGGCCGAAACACCTGTTTTTCATCCTCTCCTTCTAATCAGGGGCTAATTCAGACCTGGGACACCAGGTGAGTGCAATTAACTACCAGGTAGAAATAAAAAACAGAAGTGTTTCGGCCCTCCAGGACCGGAATTGAAGAACCCTGGTATACCATGGGTATTGAACTCTTACCCTACGAGGTTCATAGCCTGCTGGTTCTGTTCTATATAATTAAATTGCACCCACCTGTTGTCTCAGGTCTAAATCAGTCCTCGATTAGAGGGGAACCATGAAAAAAAATGCTGTGAAACTGACTTCGAGGTCCAGAGTTGAGTTTGATGGGTATACACCATGTATCCTGTACATAAGACTAATAAAACTTGAAACTACATTAATTTCCCAAACAAACCATTAGAAACAACTAGAACAGGAAAATTCATATGGAATTCCAACCCAGTTCCACTGCCGATTTAAATGTTTTCCCTCTAATCATGGAAAGATTTATATTTGGGACAAGGTGGGTGCAATTATCAGGTAGAACAGAAAACCAGCAGTACTGCAGACCTCCAGGCTCAATCACTTGTCCAAACAATCCTTTCTAATAAGAGCCACATATTTTTGTTAAGTAATTTAGCAGACGCTCTTATCCAGAGCGACTTACAGTTAGTGAGTGCACACTCCCCCCCCCCCATACTGGCCCCCCGTGGGAAACGAACTCACAACCCTGCCGTTGCAAGCGCCATGTTCTACCAACTGAGCTACACAGGGATTATCAAACAACCCTGTCTCAAATTCATAAAGACCCAAGAAATGACAAACAAACAAGTTGTTCTTTAGTCTTAGCCAAATCTTTATTCTGTACAGGAGGAAAACCTTTCAGTGGGTTAAAACTAAAGGGGTGTGATAACAAGCATTCTCCTGAAGAGGGACAGGGTCCTTAGGAGTTGGCGTTGGGGCCCTTCTTCTTGCCGAAGGTGGGCACAACGTTGACGAAGCGCCTGTTGTACTGGATGCGACGCTTGGCACGACCAGTCTTCTTCTTCTTCTTCTCCTGTTTGTCAACCTGAAGTGATAGAGGGACAGTGCTACTATGGTCATTACTCTGCAGAAATATATTACATTTAGCAGACACTAACCCAGGAGCTATAATGACTTTGAAACAACCAGACAATGTTACAACTGCCACAATATCAACTACAAAATCATAACCAACTAACATAATGTCTATCTATCATATATTTTTTTAAAGAAATGCAGAAAGTATCTGCTGACCTTGGGTGTCTGTCCCCTCACTTTACCGGCACGGGCCAGGGAGCCATGGACCTTTCCTGGTAGAGAGAGAAAGAAAACAGTGATTATCCTGAGTGAACATAGAGCAATGGAACTAATGACAATAGACCATCGTAGAGCATCCTTGAGTTAACTACTGATCTGGAACTGTATGTGATAGGTAGCAGGTTCCTAGCGGTTAGAGCACTGCGCCAGTAACCAAAAGGTTGCCTTTTTTAATCTGAGCCGACAAGGTGAATAATCTGTTGTTCTGCCCTTGAGCAAGGCAGTTAACCCCCCACAACAGCTCCCCAATGTGGCAGCCCCCTGCACCTCTCCAATTTAGACGGATTGTGTTAAAAGCAGAAGTCAAGTTTCGGTTGGACCTTTTGTGCAATGGACGATAAAATAAAATGTACCAGTAATCCTTTTGATAAATCAAAGCATGGTATTCACTATTTCTTTAAACAATCCAATCCTCATCTGTGATTACTTTCAAGGGGGGAAGGATGCATTTTCAAAGTATTAAAATCAGGCCATGTTTGGTGCACCATCATTTTGGGAACTGACCTCCCAGAAGTCTGCCGGCCACCTCCAGGGTGCAGTGCTCAGAGATGCCACATTCCACCAGAGAGGAAGCATCCTCCAGGGGGGAGCCGGCCAGCAACAGCACCTGGTCCTCCACTAGGAGACCCTCCAGAGTCTGGACATGGACCTGAAACAACCCCACAGACACACTCAATGGTTTGATCCAGACATGCATGCATCCAGACAATTTACATACATGTAACAAATCCAGACAATGGAACAAGAGCATGGCGCTTGTAACGCCAGGGTAGTGGGTTCGATCCCTGGGACCACCCTCTGTAGCTCAGCTGGTAGAGCACGGCGCTTGTAACGCAAAGGTAGTGGGTTCGATCCCCGGGACCACCCATACACAAAAATGTATGCAAGCATGACTGTAAGTCGCTTTGGATAAAAGCGTCTGCTAAATGGCATATTATTATTATAAAATGTATGCACACATGACTAAGTCGCTTTGGATAAAAGCGTCTGCTAAATGGCATATTATATTATAAACACTAATTGTGGCATTGTACATTTTAGTCATTTAGCAGACGCTCTTATCCAGAGCGACTTACAGTTAGTGAATGCATTCATTTTTCATACTGGCCCCCCGTGGGAAACGAACCCACAACCCTGGCGTTGCAAGCGCTATGCTCTACCAACTGAGCTACACGGGACTAGTACACCAGTTATCATTACACCACAATTAACATGTTCATTGATGTATCCTAGCTTGGCCTCACCTTGATGTCTCTGACGGTCTCCTGTCCAGTCACCTCAAGGGTGTGAGTGTTCTGGGCACGCAAGAAGAGCTGCATCTTGATGCTGTGGATAGGAAGAGATGGCCAGTTAGCGTCTAGTATGAACAGCAGGCAGGAATTGGGGTGTCATCATTGGTCCACATGTGACTTGAATCCCCTCTAAAAAGCAACAATGACTGAGCTAGGGTTGAAGATAGTTTGACATATTGCCTCCTTAAGTGGTTAATTTGTTAGATATCTAAAAATCTATAAATAGCCATTTAGGAACCAATAACTATAAGTTCGCTGAAAAGAGAAATGCTAACTAGTTAAATAGACAACTAGCTAGTATTGCAGTAATGTTGTGAGGCATGGATTAAGTTGACTGGCTAACGTTAGCTTAAGTTGTAGTTAGACATAGATAGCCCGGCAATAAGAGTTTGCAAATCAGCAACATGACAAATGTGAAAATACGTTTTATTATACGAACATATATTTATTATACGACCAACTTGTAGCTAGCTAGGCATCCATACTTGTTTGCTTAGCGACAGTCACGTAATTAGCTAGCTAAAGTTAGCCACATGGGGCACGCGGTTCCGGAAAAACTCTTAAAATTGCTAAATACAAGGCAATCCAACAAGCAATTGTTCGTCGTGGATGGTGAAGTACTTACGACCAATATTCCGACCTGATATGTTGTCTCTAAAGGGTATACAATTCATTATTTCCTCTCATTTTGCACAGGCCTTACCTTGTTTGATGCTAGTCGTTCAACACTAGGTTAAAAAAGGACTTACTGCGCGTCGGCGGTGCGCATGTGACAACGTGTGACGTAGATAAGTAGTAAACCATAGAGAGTCTGTTAAATTACTAGAGGAGCATTTCATAAACCCTCAAAGTTCCACAATGCAGTGTGAATGGCAGCCATCTTGGTCAGGGAGAAATCCCAAACTTGTCTAATTGGGAATGAATGGAAGGAGAGGCATAAGTGATGCATTTCCTGCTTTTAATTATGCAGGAAAATAAAAGTAAGGCATGTTGATGTATCAGAAATTGTGTAATGGAATTATAGTCAACCTAAGATATTGTCATAATTACAGATAGTTTATACAGGTTTTATACACATTTACTGTATAAATAGCCTCTAAAATATATGTAAACAGACCATACATTTTTGGAAAGTTGTGAGTCCTATTATATGATACAATATCAGGACTTGTCTAAATCTTATCATCAACTGATTTGAGCCAGTGTATGGTTGTGGATTGACAGCATTGTCCAAATGGAATATGGGCAGTTAATTTGAAAAATGTATGGAATCATTCCTCTAAAACTGGCTGGCTACCTAGCTAACATAGTTTAAAACTTGAATTTGTAGAATTTATCTGCACTATCACAGCACTGGCAAACCATGGTTGGCCAACATGGCTGACATTGGGACCATCAAAAGGGACAGGGTTCTTAGGAGTCCCTTCTAGTACTGTAATTTCTCATTCTAAGTACACTGGCTGAGGTCACTCCCATCCACAACATAAAAAGCCTATTAGAACTGCTGGATCAAGACCATGATAAACTGAATCAGCTTTATAGTGGTGGGTTGGACTTGGAACAAAAGCCAGCACATGCCACATCCTACTGTACCACTCCATGACCAGGGTTGATGTCTGCTGAGTATGACATATGCTTAATCTATAAATTGTGTACAAGGAGTAAGTACATTTACATCATTTAGCAGACGCTCTTAAACATGACAATTACTAAAAGTTATGATTGGATAGGTACATGCAATTGCTCACCAATCTTTAACAGTTACGCTGCAATGGCAGTGATATTAATATAGTATAAGAAGGGTTAATTCAGGGAATAACAAAACAGAAACAAGAAATAGGATATCAATGTCTTTATTATGAAATTAAGTCAAAATAAAAAGAATCTTCATTCATTTCTGTTCTTGTCCCAGGAAACAAAACAAACCATAATCTTGAAAAGCTCACATTTTAGGAAAGCAGAGAGAGCCTCAGGGAGGACTCTGAGCACAGCAGGTACCACTACCTCCATACGAATCTATAATCTGTATCAAACATAACTAGTTTTCCCAAACATAGATATCGAAGAGGAACCAAACTAAGCAGCCATTCAATCTAAAATTGAAAACATATAATTTAGCGTAATTTTAACTGAGGGGAAAATAAAAATTCATCTGAAGTCCGCATCAACAACACATGCGTAACGAACACAAAAAGCAGTCAGTCAATGAATGATGGTGAGATGGTGACTACAGTGAATGTGTCAAATGGCCAATGGAAACAACATCAAACCAAAGAAGGAGGAAGATGGTCTAGCTGAGCTGAGCGGTTGGGCTGGGTAGAAAAGATGCTTCCTCTGAATTTCTTCCTTCAGAAGGATCTCTGTCCATCTGTCTGTGAGACATCATGTGGGTGGAGGGGGGTAGTACTGGTTATACTGCTGGGCATACTGGTTGTACTGTCCCCAGGAATGCTGTCCCCAGTTGTTGTACTGTTGCTGGAAAACGAAAGCAAAGACAGACAGGGTTAGTTGGCATTCCTTCAAATACTCAGGAACATCTTATTCTAGTGTCAGCGTCACCAGATGATAGAGCTCAACACTATCGCACTCCTGTTTTCTATTCTAGTGAGAACCAATTTTGGCATGGAGCGCCTTTGTCAGGGATGGTATTACATTTGTCACCTTGCAATACAAATTGAGTGTATAACAGAATGTTTGACACTGCTCTATCATAGGACTCACTTGGTACCAGTTGTAGTTGTAGGCAGAGTTGTCTCCCTGCATCATGTGCCCTGAGCCTGGGTGGTCGTCTGTACGCTGTCTCTTCGACTCGGGCTCCTGGGAGCTGCAGGGACATGAAGGAGCAGGTTCATGTCAATCAAGAGCACCCAACTAATCAATTCAGGTATGGCAATTCACAACCTGCTATGAAGCATCCTACCGATCCTATTGTGTTGTACTCAATGTCGTAAATGTTCAACAGAGAAGTGAACAAATTCAAATCTTACCCATTCTCTGCTTTCCTCTTTGTCGACTCATGTTCTTTCAGAAGCTTCTGGTGTTCATCGTACGCAGTCACTAACCTGTGAGGATGGGTTCAAGCCATATGGATTTACTGTCATTCATTGACTAATCAGAACACTGGTCAGTGAAAATGTATTAATTGTTTGAGGGTGTAGGTACTGTAGGTGAACTGACTTATTGATGTCGCTGCCAAAGTCCTCGAGGAACTCGACCTTGCGCTGAGAGAAGGTGAGGCGGGAGTCGAGGGGCAGCGGGCTGTTCAGGGCGCGGTCGAAGCAGGCCAAGATTTCCGCCTCGTTCTGCTGCACATCCCCACTGTACTCCAGCTCCAGCAGGTTCAGGTACAGTTTAGGACTCGTCTGGAGAGAGACACACACACAGTAGATTAATGATGAACTAAAATGGTTTCTCTAAACACATTTTCTCTGAATCAAACTCCCTTTGACACCATGTACTGTCTCTCAATAACACATCTCAATCTCAAGATCCTGAACCAAGTGATTCCATTCTTCATCTAGCTCTGTGATCTTACCTGGTCCTTGTCTATGGTGTCCAGCAACACCTTGCGGGCCTTGGTGAGGCTCCTCTGCACCTTCAGCAGCTGCCGGGCCAGCTTCACGGCGTAGAACGACGTCTCGCTGGCGTTCTTCCCCGATGCCATCGCCTCCCTCAGCAGGGCCTCCGCCTCCTCCAGGTTGCCGTGGCGACGTTCCAGGCTGACCTGCCGCAGACGCACCATGGCCAGGCCCGGTACCGCCTCTTCCAGAGACTTCAGGATGCCGCGCGCCTCCTCTATGTTCCCTGCAGGGAAACAAAACACGAACTCAGTTCCACTTCTGGGTTGAATGTTTCTTACTAGTCTGTGTAGACAGAGGCTACCAAGGCTTTTGAACTTATATTATTTGATCGTCTCAGCCTCGTTTTTTGAATATACTTGTTTGTAAATCACATCTGGTAAAGGTCTAATGACAAGTGAGATGTGTGTGAATCGTGGGGCTGGCACAATAATCGTATAACCAACAATTATGTTACAAGCGCCGTGCTCTCAGCTGGTAGAGCACGGCGCTTGTAACGCCAAGGTAGTGGGTTCGATCCCCGGGACCACCCATACACAAAAATGTATGCACGCATGACTGTAAGTCGCTTTGGATAAAAGCGTCTGCTAAATGGCATATTATATTATATTATTATATGAACCAAAGTTGTTTTGTCAGAATTGTCTTAATACATTCATTTTAATAGGGTGGGGATTGAATTTCATTTTCAAATAGATACACATTTTCTACAAGCAAAACGACACAGGCAGGAGGAGAAGCTTCATTTCCAAAAGTTCCAAGCGGTCAAAAACATTACTTTATTTAGACGGGAGCTGTGTTGCATTCATTAGGTATGCATGTCGTAGCTGATTTTCATAGATGCATTATCATACATTACAAGCTCAAAACAGTTAAACAAAAATGACAATAACAGTAAGGTAATTTGCTTGACAATGAATCCTTACCCAAAATGTCATAATCGTCACAGCTCTATGTGAATAAGATGTTAAGAGGGAACTAGAAACACCACTCACCCTGCTGCTCCTCGAACGCAGCCCACAGCAGGTGAATGTTGGGCTTCTTGGACAGGTGGATGGTACACGCCTTCTTGTACACATGTCTCACTCCCTCAATGCTGTAGCTCTCTATATATTTTGCATACTTCAGTGTGAAGCGAGAGAAAGAGAGGAGGGTTGGAGAAAGAGGGGGGGAAGGGGTGGATGGAGAGCAGGAGGTGGAGAGAAGACGAGGAGGGGAAGGTGACAACAACATTTTAAAAACACCCAATTCCGGTTTGCTCAACCAGTGAATTTCTTCATTGACAAGATCGTGTTTTTAGAAATGTTCTTTGTAAACCCATCAGCACCTTCATGGAACCAATAAGATAAGTTTCTGTAAGGTAGTGGGAGACGGAGAAGATGCAACGTAGTAGTTGGCAAATGCTGGAGTCAAATCTTGTGTGGCAAAGCTGGCCATCCCCTAATACAACAGATACAGTGATTAACAGATCAACGTTACACGCAAAGAAGAGATGTTCAGGACGATTTACTGTTGTCAGGAAGTGATGAAATCGTTGATGGGGGAAGTGCGGGGGTCATTATTTTTGAAGTGGGGTTGAAGGTCAAAGGTTAGGGGTTGGGTTACCTTCGTCCAGAAGTCCTCGTAGAGAGCACAGGCGATGAGGCAGCGTTCGAACAAAACGACCACGCGTTCAGGAGTGCCATTCTCGATCTCAAAGTCCAGATACTCCTTCCAGTTGCTGAGCTGGGTCTTCTCCAGGGCTTTAACGTGGAAGTAGGGGCGTTTTATCTACAAGGGGAGAAGAGAAACACAGCATTCAAAATGGTGCAAGACCTACATTTACAACCATTTCAAATTAACGTCATTAACAATGGAAGGAAATTAGAGGGATAGTTCACCCCAAAATCAACATTTGTCAGATATTTTCATACCTCGTATTCCATCTATTGTGTAGACATCTGTAGGCCTCAATCCCAAATGAATGGGAAAGTGTGGCACCATCCAATTCCATCTCGACCCAGCTTGACAAAGCCCACTTTAGAGGTATGAAAACTTTGAGGTGAACTATTCCTTTTAGCAATATGAAATACAATTGGATAATATTCTGATCAGTAAAGACAGGTGTCAGTACTCACCCCTTCCTCGAAGGCCCAGCGTTTGCTGACCTCCTGCTCGTTTTGGTTGAACACCTCCTGGCGTGACTCGATCACCTTGTGGCGCATGTTCTCGATCTCTGTCACCCTCTAAACATAACACAAGACACTCAATGTTAACCACTTGACTTTAAAACACAATCTCGTAACCATCTCATTCTCCACTGATGTGCAAACTGCATGTCCAGCTGCCAAGGTTATTTACATCACCATGAGACCAAGAGAGAGCCACAGACAAGCAGGGGCCCTGCCTGTAGAAGGTGTGGGGGCCTACCCAGAGACCGAGGCACACCCCGGGGCAGGGTATGTACCATATACACCATGACTGTAGGCCAGCCCTGGTGCTGGGGACTGGAGAGGGTGAGGGGTCACTCGACTAGGCCAGCCGGCCCACGATCCGTCCATTCCTGACCAGTTTTAAGCCGAATCCCTGACTGGATGATGCCAACTTGAATCCCCCACGTACTCATTGGCTTGGCTGCTGACGGAAAGACACCTCTTCAAACCTGCACAGATTTGTGTTTCTTCCCATGGATGATGTCTCCATGGGTGATGATGAAGAGGCGAGGGCCTCTGGCATGTTGTGTTACATCAACCCCCCCTGAGGGTGAGGAGGAGGAGGCGTACCTTAGCAGGATCTGGGAGGTCCTCGGTGCCGGCTGGGAGCCCCTCTGGCTCAGCAGGTGTTGCTACCTCTCCCTCCTCATCGACTGTGACTGCATTGGCTTTGGCTAGCTCCACCCTCAGCTGGACAAACTCCTCCTCTGACAGGAAGTGTTTGGGGTTGTTGTTCTGCACGTGCTCTTTGAACCTGAAGAGAGACATTCAGTACAGCACTAAGAGAACCAAAAGTACTACCAGATAGTGCCCCTGAAAGTGAGTGTGGCTGACAAGGTTAGAACTAATGCCAATGTTCAGTGTGATTTCTCTTAGCTACCCTCAACCTGAGATGTTGACCATAACCCTCATGGAAGGTTTATCAAACCCCATTGTGAATGAGCTGACCCGTCATACCTCTGGAGGTGCTGTGAGTAGAGCTGGGTGGGGATGCCCAGGATGCGGTCGTAGATGGCCGTGACGTTGGCCAGTTTCTCCTGCTCCGTCTCCCAGTTGATGTAGGCCTCCCACAGACGGTCAGAGCGGAAGTCTGTCCCTGCTGCCAACACAGCATGCTCATACGCACTGTAGGATAGAACACAGACTACATGATTAACGATCAGGGTTGGGTAGGTTACTTTATAAATGTAATCCGTTATAGTTACTAGTCCACATTTTTTATCAGTAATTTAACTTTTGGATTACCCAAACTCAGTAACTAGGTGAAAAATCTGTCGATGTGCCCTTAAGCAAGGCACTTAACCCTAATTGCTCATGTAAGTCGCTCTGGATAAGAGCGTCTGTTAAATGACTAAAATGTAAAGTAATCTGATTGCTTTCCCTTTAAGAGGCATTAGAAGACAAAAATGATCCATCAAACACATTTGAGGTGTCATCATAGTGGTCTCTGACTTGTGGTCAGACTAGCTCAACTTAAACTTGCACCCTTTTTCAATGTTGAATTGAAGATCATTGAGAAAACAGAAAGGTGTCAATGTATTTTTTCCTGCAAACATCCTTTCTGAATTTTAAAGTAATCAAGAAGTTATCTAGTTTTTCAAAAGTATATGTAATCTGAATAGTTATTTTTTTGGAAAGCAGATTACTCCCCAACCCTGTTAACAATACACTATGACCTGTAAAATCAGTAAGACACTTGTTGTTTTGGTTGTGTAATTGTCACGAGGTTCCCATGCACCTAACTTGTGGATATACAGGAGTGTGTGTGTTGAGGTGCGGTCTTTCACTTTTCAGTGAGGACAGAGCTCTTTACTCACGCTCTAATGCGTGACGGTGTCTCTGGGTCTTCAGGGTCAGCGTTGTCCTTGATGAAGGACAGGTAGTGGAGCCACAAGTCCACACTGAGGGGGATGGCGTGCACACCCCGCCGGTACACCTGCGGACAGGAGACAAAACGACATTGGGGAATGAGACAAACAATGTGAAAAGCCAATGACTGCCACAGCAAGGACCCAAACAGTAGTCAGAACAAAGCTCCAGACACTAACCCTGTCAAGTCCTTTCAGATCAGGACAGAGGATAGGAGGAGAAGAAGTCCATTTACACTATCAAATACCACTACATGAGCCCATCCATGGAAGACAGAGAGCCAGCCATGCTCTTTTCAGACTTACCTCCTCTGCCACCTGTGCATTGCCATGTTTCTTCTCAGTGTCAGCAAACTTCTTCCAGTAGCCGTAGCAGTAGGGGTAGCGCAACAAAAACGCATCAAACGCCTTCCTCACCACACCAAGATGATTCTGAGGAAAAATAACATTTATAACTTGCTTCCTGACAGAAAAACCTAATGTTTACATTTAGTTTTCAATACAGCAGAATGACAGCAGATAAAACCTAGTTACAATACAAGGGTCAACATAAAAATTCCAGGACTTATCCACACTCACCTCTTGCTCCACATACTGCAGCAAGTAGACCCAACCATTGAAGTCTTCAGGGTTCTCCTCACACCCTTTAGCCAGCTTCTCGTACTCAGCAGGGATGAGAGGCTCTGTAGGAACAGCTGGTTCCTCAACAGGTTCCCCCTGCTCTGTCTCTTTGGATTCTTCCAGTTCCATGTTAGCTGGGCTACCATCTTCTGCAACCATTGGTGGCTGGGCTTGAACTGGATCTTGTTCTTGTGGCTGTTCTACAGCGTCAGACATCTTCTCGCTCTGTATCAAAGGCTCCGTGGCGGTGTTGTTCTGTCCATCCCGACTATCGTCTGACGACGCCTCCATTTGGTTCTGTTGTTCTACCTGTGGAGAACGAGACTGCTCATCTGAATCCTCCTGCTCCCGACGCTCCTCTTGGAAGAGCTCAGCGCTCGCTAGCTGGAAGTGCTGCACCGCCTGTTCAACGGATCCTAGATCACACTGCTGGTCCTGGTGCTGCTCTATTACCTCTGGTGACGACTGATCTGACTCTGAGTCCGAGTCGTGGATAACTGTGGTGAGGTTGTCATGGGGATCCTGGTCAAGGGGGAAGGAAATTATTACCAACACGCCACTAAGAAAATAGGCAAGGGACTGCCTCATGTTTGAGAGAGCACCACTATTGAAAGATGGAAGTGTTGGTGTTTAGACCTATTAGTAATGCAGGCAGACAAAATAACATCTGCTATGTTGTTATACAGAATAATAACAAAGGGATATATTAGCCTTGTCAATACAACTACGTCCAGGGCAAAAGAGGTCAAAGCCCACATGCATTTCCCACACTGACCTGATCCATGGTCCATTCAGCAGCATGCGTGAGGACAGGCAGGTCGGGGAGGAAGCCCTCTCCGTTGCCCTCCATGGTTGGGGACTCCCCACTCTCAGGGCTGTCTGTGTCCAACATCCCCATCATGGGTTCGTCTGAGAGGTGCAGGTCTGGGGAGAAGAACATAGATTGCACGTCAATATAACAAGATCGAGAAGGGACAGTAATTATTAGTTAGTATTACAGGAAATTGATGTGGAATTAGGTATGGCCAGGCGATATGGCTAGTCCCATGTTTCATGAGCTGAAATAAAAGATCCCAGAAAATGTCCATACTAGGGGTGTGGGTTGGGATCCTTAATGTTAAGAAAAAACCCTAACCGAAAAAGTGTTCTTCATTGCCCGGCCCTAGAGGTCATACATACGTAATAGGACCATTATTCTGCATTGGAAATGTACGATTTTTTCTTATCATTTGAACGGAAAACCGATTAAGAAAATAACAGTTTAAAAGTTAAGCAAAATTGTCCATTTGTCACAGCCCTAATCCATACGCACAAAAAGCTTATTTCTCAAATATCGAAATGTATTTCTGCCATTCTCTAAATAAGCTTTGTTACACAAAAGGTCAATATTTCAAACAGCCAGGAATAATCTAATTAATTCAGGGATTGTAAAATTATACCTTGGCTAAATATAGGCTTTCCACAACCATAAGACCCACTAATATTGTAATTGTTTTATCAAAATAAACAATCACTGATCTGGCTTTCAAGTCTATAAAAATACAATTTTTGTTACAAATTTTACCATAACAATGCACATCCACTAATAATGACCAACATCTTGTAGCAGGCATTATAGAAAATTAACACGTCCCATAAACAATCTCTCAAGCCCACGTGCTAGTGAGTAGCCAGCTAATCTTTACAGTGAGGGAAAAAAGTATTTGATCCCCTGCTGATTTTGTACGTTTGCCCACTGACAAAGAAATGATCAGTCTATCATTTTAATGGTAGGCTTATTTGAACAGTGAGAGACAGAATAACAACAAAAAAATCATCAATGTTATATATTGATTTGCATTTTAATGAGGGAAATAAGTATTTGACCCCTCTGCAAAACATGACTTAGTACTTGGTGGCAAAACCCTTGTTGGCAATCACAGAGGTCAGACGTTTCTTGTAGTTGGCCACCAGGTTTGCACACATCTCAGGAGGGATTTTATCCCACTCCTCTTTGCAGATCTTTTTTTTTTTTTCCTCCAAGGTTTCGAGGCTGACGTTTGGCAACTCGAACCTTCAGCTCCCTCCACAGATTTTCTATGGGATTAAGGTCTGGAGACTGGCTAGGCCACTCCAGGACCTTAATGAGCTTCTTCTTGAGGCACTCCTTTGTTGCCTTGGCCGTGTGTTTTGGGTCATTGTCATGCTGGAATACCCATCCACGACCCATTTTCAATGCCCTGGCTGAGGGAAGGAGGTTCTCACCCAAGATTTGACGGTACATGGCCCAGTCCATCGTCCCTTTGATGCTGTGAAGTTGTCCTGTCCCCTTAGCAGAAAAACACCCCCAAAGCATAATGTTTTCACCTCCATGTTTGACGGTGGGGATTGTGTTCTTGGGGTCATAGGCAGCATTCCTCCTCCTCCAAACATGGCGAGTTGAGTTGATGCCAAAGAGCTCGATTTTGGTCTCATCTGACCACAACACTTTCACCCAGTTCTCCTCTGAATCATTCAGATGTTCATTGGCAAACTTCAGATGGCCCTGTATATGTGCTTTCTTGAGCAGGGGGACCTTGCGGGCACTGCAGGATTTCAGTCCTTCACAGCGTAGTGTGTTACCAATTGTTTTCTTGGTGACTATGGTCCCAGCTGCCTTGAGATCATTGACAGGATCCTCCCGTGTATTTCTGGGCTGATTCCTCACCGTTCTCATGATCATTGCAACTCCACGAGGTGAGATCTTGCATGGAGCCCCAAGCCGAGAGAGATTGACAGTTATTTTGTGTTTCTTCCATTTGCAAATAATCGCACCAACTGTTGTCACCTTCTCACCAAGCTGCTTGGCGATGGTCTTGTAGCCCATTCCATTCTTGTGTAGGTCTACAATCTTGTCCCTGACATCCTTGGAGAGCTCTTTGGTCTTGGCCATGGTGGAGAGTTTGGAATCTGATTGAGGACAGGTATATTTTATACAGGTAACAAACTGAGATTAGGAGCACTCCCTTTAAGAGTGTGCTCCTAATCTTAGCTCGTTACCTGTATAAAAGACACCTGGGAGCCAGAAATCTTTCTGATTGAGAGGGGGTCATATACTTATTTCCCTCATTAAAATGCAAATCAATTTATAAAATTTTTGACATGCGTTTTTCTGGATTTTGTTGTTGTTATTCTGTCTCTCACTGTTCAAATAAACCTACCATTGCAATTATAGACGGATCATTTCTTTGTCAGTGGGCAAACTTACAAAATCAACAGGGGATCAAATACTTTTTTCCCCCTCACTGTATATTTAAAGTCTAGCCAACTTGGATATACTTGCTTGCCAACAAGGTAGAACAGTTGAACTTATGAATACACCCTCCTGTCTGTCACCAACTATTTGAACAACAGAGCCTGTTCACTTTGTTTAGACACTGAAATCAAGTGGCCTGCCTGGATAAGAAGATGCTTAGGCTATTTCTGAGAATGAGAAGAGTTGCCAATTTGTTATATAAATGCATATTTTTATACTCATTGCACATTTATAAAAACACAGACTAGACATCTAGCACATAACAGTCTGTGGCTAAAATGCTGCTAGTGGTATGTTGCGCGACAGAAACTTAGCATACATTTTCCACAATCATGTTCATCGATACTCTCGTTTTAGTAGGGTCTGCTCTGTTCTACATTCTGGGAGTTGAGACATAAAAAGGTATTGTTAGAAAGGATGTCCTCATCTATTACAGTAAAATAACGTCTAAGCGTTTCGGAGTCCATATGACCGATTCTGTTGGACCAAACGTCAAATAGCGAGTTTAAACTGTTATCTTTTGTCGATGTTGTGTGGCAGGGGCTTGGTGTATGTGTGCGAGTGGGAAGGTGCACAGCGCACACAGCACAGAAGGAGCGAAGGAGACAAGACTAAAAAGGCAGAACGCGCATAAAAACCAGAAAAATGTAAGCCTTGATTCTTGCAATCCAGGCATTTGGAACAACGCGCTAAAACATTAAGTTCAGTTAATACAATATATCGCCCAGCCCTTGAGTCAGGAGTGGATCCATACAGTGTTGACATAAAATGCAATAGGTCACATTGACATGACTGGGTTATTGGTAGCCCCTTTATAATCCGAGAGTGAAATACTAATACTCTCCTCTCTAACATGTAGGCCCATTACAAGTCAGAATGTTGAACAAACTTCATTTCAACTTACTTGACCTGTTGTCCCCTGATTTTGTCCCCATATTGGAGGTAATCTGATACAAAATATCTACCCGACCTTCAGTACGCTGGGGTGTATATAGGTTTGTATATTTTTTTATACTGATGCAATTCGCACTTGCACAATATGGTTGAGCCTAACCAAACCACAGACTGGACTGCAAACACTTCCAGCTGATTGCGAGGAAACATGTTTCAGTAGACTACTTCCACTCAAGCTCTGTCAGGTTGGATGGGGAGCGTAGCTGCACAGCTATTCTCAGGTCTCGCCAGAGATGTTTGATTGGGATCAAGTGCGGGCTCTGGCTGTGCCACTCAAGGACATTCAGAGACTTGTCCCGAAGCCACTCCTGTGTTGTCTTGGCATTGTGCTTAGGGTCATTGTCCTATTAGAAGGTGAACCTGAGGTTCTGAGCGCTCATCAAGGATCTCTGTACTTTGCTCTGTTCATCTTTCCCTCGATCCTGACTAGTCTCACAGTCTCTGCCACTGAAAAACATCCCCACAGCATGATGCTGCCACCACCATGCTTCGCCGTAGGGATGGTGCCAGTTTCCAGACGTGACACTTGGTATTCATGCCAAAGAATCTTGTTTCTCATGGTCTGAGAGTCCTTTAGGTGTCTTCTGGCAAACTGTCATGCGCATTTTACTGAGGAGTGGCTTCCATCTGGCCACTACCATAAAAGGCCTGATTGGTGGAGTGCTGTAGAGATGGTTGTCCTTCTGGCAGGTGTTCCCACCTCCACAGAGGAACTCTGGAGCTCTGTCAGAGTGACCATCTGTCAGAGTCACCTCCCTGACCAAGGCCCTTCTCCCCCGATTACTCAATTTGGCTGGGCGGCCAGCTCTAGGAAGAGTCTTGGTGGTTCCAAACTTCTTCCATTTCAGAATGATGAAGCCGTTGTTCTTGGGGCCCTACGGACAATTCCTTCGACCTCATGGCTTGGTTTTTGCTCCACGTCCTACCACCAAAAAGGACCAACAGCATGTACAACCGGTAAATATATTTTTCTTCAACATTCTGGCTTATAAAGACTATTGCGTCTTTTTTAGGGCGACTTTGGTCAGACTGAAAGTCTATGGAGTAACCATGGTAATAGTCTGATGTTTAGGCAGGGTTATAGGTTCGTGTGGCATATCTAAAGTCAGCAAAAAAGAACGATGCCCAGGGTCCCTGCTCATCTGCGTGAACGTGCCTTAGGCATGCTGCAAGGAGGCATGAGGACTGCAGCAGATGTGGCCAGGGCAATAAATTGCAATGTCCGTACTGTGAGACGCCTAAGACAGCGCTACAGGGAGACAGGACGGACAGCTGATCGTCCTCGCAGTGGCAGACCATGTGTAACAACACCTGCACAGGATCGGTACATCACACCTGCGGGACAGGTACAGGATGACAACAACAACTGCCTGAGTTACACCAGGAACGCACAATCCCTCCATCAGTGATCAGACTGTCCGCAATAGGCTGAGAGAGGCTGGACTGAGGGCTTGTAGGCCTGTTGTAAGGCAGGTCCTCACCAGACATCACCTGCAACAACGTCGCCTATGGGCACAAACCCACCGTCACTGGACCAGACAGGACTTGCAAAAAGTGCTCTTCACTGACGAGTCGCGGTTTTGTCTCACATGGGGTGATGGTCGGATTCGCATTTATCGTCGAAGGAATGAGCGTTACACCGAGGCCTGTACTCTGGAGCGGGATCGATTTGGAGGTGGAGGGTCCGTCATGGTCTGGGGCGGTGTGTCACAGCATCATTGGACTGAGCTTGTTGTCATTGCAGGCAATCTCAACACTGTGTGTTAGAGGGAAGACATCCTCCTCCCTCATGTGGTACCCTTCCTGCAGGCTCATCCTGAAATGACACTCCAGCATGACAATGCCACCAGCCATACTGCTCGTTCTGTGTGTGATTTCCTGCAAGACAGGAATGTCAGTGTTCTGCCATGGCCAGCAAAGAGCCCGGATCTCAATCCCATTGAGCACGTCTGGAACCGGTTGGATCGGAGGGTGAGGGCTAGGGCCATTCCCCCCCAGAAATGTCCAGGAGCTTGCAGGTACCTTGGTGGAAGAGTGGGGTAACATCTCACAGCAAGAACTGGTGCAGTCCATGAGGAGGATATGCACTGCAGTACTTCAGGGACACATTATTCTATTTCTGTTAGTCACATGTCTGTGGAACTTGTTCAGTTTATGTTTCAGTTGTTGAATCTTGTTATGTTCATACAAATATTTACACATGTTAAGTTTGCTGAAAATGAATGCAGTTGACAGTGAGAGGACGTTTCTTTTTTTGCTGAGTTTACTAGTAATGTACTAAAACATAGTCCCCTGTAGCTCAGTTGGTAGAGCATGGCGCTTGCAACGCCAGGGTTGTGGGTTCGTTTCCCACGGGGGGCCAGTATGAAAATGTATGCACTCACTAACTAAGTCGCTCTGGATAAGAGCGTCTGCTGAAAATGACAACAAAAAAAAACATCCTTATCAACCACGGTTTGACATTCAATAAAAATCTATACGGCTGATCCAAATATCCAGATATGTCTAGCTACGTAAGATGAAAACGAGAGTAGCTCAAATACATTTATCATACATGCTCCAGATTAGTAACCTGAACCATTCAAGTCATGCTCAACTCGGTTTATTCAAGTAGCTGTAAACTAAAGAATCCCCACTCTGACCGCAGCTCTTGACTTGACCAGTCACACCGACTCTTGTACAAGCATGCGTACTTCCGTGTTTAGGAACATAGTTAGCGTGTCAGCTAGCTACAGGCGCGCGTGCTGGTGTATAGTAACGTTAGTTATCATTATATCTAACGAAACAACATTTTACCTGCTCAATGAAAAACTACCGAAATAGCTAACTATTTAACTAGCCCACTTGTAATGATAGCTAGCTAGACATGTCGCTCGTCATTGAAGCACGATACGGTAAACAAAACTGTAAAGTTGGCTTAGCAACCTAACTAACTGTAGCTAGCTAACTAGCTAATTCAAACGGCTCTGAATAGATACCCACTGACTGTATATCCTCGAAAATAAGACGTTAGTAACGTTTCCAGATGCTGCGTGTCATTGTAACGATAGTAGGGAAAGGCGACCGTTTCATTTTAATCCAATAATTGGCTGAAAGTCTTACAAACAGTATCACAGCGAAGTGAGGTCTTCAACCCTGCCTCGGTTTGGGCCTAACGTTAGCTGCTAGCTAGCCAGACCGCACACATCCACCACCTTCACATTACAGCAAGCGGAGTGGTAAGAAGTTCGGGGTTTTGGAATTAACAAAGAAAGGGTTTGCGCCAACTTACCAGTATCTTCCATGAAATTCGGTTTGGACAAATGTGTATTTCCTTTACTTTAAACTTATCTAACCAACAACATGTAGCCGCGTTTCTACTCTCATTCTCCAGTGACAACTTTGAAGAGGCTTCGGAAGGGCAGACAGAAGGGGCGCATGCGTACGGTTGTCACTAGTTACCATAGCCACAAAGTCAAAATGGCTATATCGTAGAAATCTGCTTTTTACTTTAATGTTAGGGTTAGGCATAGGCTTAGCAATGTAGTTAATGTTATGTTTAAGGTTAGGGTTAGGTTTAAAATCAGATTTTAAGATACATTGTAGAAATAGGCGGGGTTTAGCCATAATGTATTTGTGGCTGTCGTATCTAGTGACGACACATGCGTACTGTAGGGGGGCGGGTCCACTAATACAATGGCTGTGTTCGAGAGGATCAAAACCGTAATGTATCATGGCTAAATTGTGACTGACTAACTGATCTACAAAATGTAAGCAGTAGTTATTTATAATACAATGTTCCTTGTTGATCAGTCAGTCGGCAGTCGCCTGCAGTGTTAGCTCGAATTTTGAACAAGCCCAGAGTAACCAAGAATGGTTACACTGTATGTTCTGTATATCTGTCTACTTGTTTGTCTGGCTACTTTGTAATGAATCCAACAACTGTAGCCAGTAGAGGCTGCAGTCACTGATTTATGCAAAAAGGTGAATAAGAATAAGATGATAGGATAATAATATTCCTATTTGCCATTTGATTTTTTGCCACTATTTTACATCATAAAAAACAACAACATTAATTTATCTTAGAACTGTAGAAGAATTGGAATGAGAGCATAGATTTGACTAAGGTCTAGATTATAAATAATAGAAGAAATCCAATGTAGGCTGGATAGAAATCCAACGTGTGTATACTGTCTTGATTCCTGAATGGTAGACAGAGGTAGACTAACTGAATAAATAAACCCAAATCTGACTCTCTAAATCAGACTATTTGTTATGATATATCAGGAACTAAAGTACATAATTATGATGTACTTACATTCCTAATATTTTCAAAAGCTGCAGATGTTTAAAGCCCCCATGCAGTCTTTTTAATTGTATTTTTAAATCATCACTGTATCTCTACTAAATCACTGTATACACTGAACAAAAATATAAACGCAACATGTAAAGTGTTGGTCCCATGTTTCATGAGCTGAAATAAAAGATCCCCGAAATTTTCCATACACACATTTACATTTTTACATTTACGTCATTTAGCAGACGCTCTTATCTAGAGCGACTTACAAATAGGTGCATTCACCTTATAGCCAGTGGGATAACCACTTTACAATGTTTTTTATTTTATTTATTTTTTATTTTTTTGGGGGGGAGGGTGGGTTGGAGTAAAGGGGGGGTGGGGGGGGGTAGAACATTTATTTCTCAAATTTTGTGCACAAATTTGTTAACATCCCTGTTAATCAGCATTTCTCCTTTGCCAAGATAATCCATCCACCTGACAGGTGTGGCATATCAAGAAGCTGATTAAACAGCATGATCATTACACAGGTGCACCTTGTGCTGGGGACAATAAAAGGCCACTCAAAAATGTAGGAAAAAAAAGGTTTTGTCACACAACACAATGCCACAGATGTCTCAAGTTTTGAGGGAGCATGCAATTGGAAAGCTGACTGCAGGAATGTCCACCAGAGCTGTTGCCAGAGAATTTAATGTTCATTTCTCTACCATTAGCCGCCTCCAACGTCATTTTATAGAATTTGGCAGTGCGTCCAACCGGCCTCACAACCGCAGACCACGTGTAACCACGCCAGCCCAGGACCTTCACATCCGGCTTCTTCACCTGCGAGATCGTCTGAGACCAACCACCCAGACAGCTGAGGAATCTGTGGGATTGCACAACCGAGGAATTTCTGCACAAACTGGGAAGCTCATCGTCTCAGGGATGCTCGTCGTCCTCACCAGGGTCTTGACCTGACTGCAGTTCGGCATCGTAACCGACTTCAGTGGGCAAATGCTCACCTTCGATGGCCACCGGCACGCTGGAGAAGTGTGCTCTTCACGGATGATTTACGGTTTCAACTGTACTGAGCAGATGACATGCTGTATGGCGTTTTGAGGGTGAGCGGTTTGCTGATGTCAACGTTGTGAACAGAGTGCCCCATGGTGGCAGTGGGGTTATGGTAGGGACAGGCATAAGCTACGGAAATGAACTCAATTTGAATGAAAAGAGATACCATGACGAGTTCCTGAGGCCCATTGTCGTACCATTCATCTGCCACCATCACCTCATGTTTCAGCGTGATAATGCGTGGCCCCATGTCGCAAGGCTCTGTACACAATTCCTGGAAGCTGAAAATGTCCCAGTTCTTCCATGGCCTGCATACTCAGGCATGTCACCCATTGAGCAGGTTTGGGATGCTCTGGATCGAAGTGTACAACAGCGTGTTCCAGTTCCCGCCAATATCGAGCAACTTCGCACAGTCATTGAAGAGGAGTGGGACAACCATCCACAGGCCACAATCAACAGCCTGATCAACTCTTTGCGAAGGAGATGTGTCGCGCTGCATGAGGCAAATGGTGGTCACACCAGATACTGACCAACAGATGCATATCTCTATTCCCAGTCATGTGAAATCCATAGATTACGGCCTAATTTATTTATTTCAATTGACTGATTTCCTTATATGAACTGTAACTCAGTAAAATCTTTGAAATTGTTGAATGTTGCGTTTATATTTTTGTTCAGTGTATATTTACAGTGCCTTCATAAAGTATTCAGACCCCTTGACTTTTTCCACATTTTGTTACGTTACAGGCTTATTCTAAAACGGATTAAATAATTTTTGTCCCTCATCAATCAAAGGCTCTGAATACTTATGTAAATAAGGTATTTCTGTTTTTATTTTAATATATTCTCAAATATGTCTAAAAACCTGTTTTTGCTTTGTCATTATGGGGTTTTCTGTGTAGATTGCTGAGGATGTTTAAAAAAATTTTTTTTTGAACAAGGCCGTAACGTAACAAAATGTGGAAAAAGTCAAGGGGTCTGAATATTTTCTGAAGGCACTGTATATACAGTACTAGTCAAAAGTTTGGACACACCTACTCATTCAAGGGTTTTTCTTTATTTTTTACTATTTTCTACATTGTAGAATAATAGTGAAGACATCAAAACTATGAAATAACACATATGGAATCATGTAATAACCCCAAAAGTGTTAAACAAATCAAAATATGTGTTATATTTGAGATTCTACAAATAGCCACCCTTTGCCTTGATGACAGCTTTGCACACTTTTGGCATTCTCTCAACCAGCTTCACCTGGAATGCTTTTCCAACAGTCTTGAAGGAGTTCCAACACATGCTGAGCACTTGTTGGTTGCTTTTCCTTCACTCTGCGGTCCGACTCATCCCAAACCATCTCAATTTGGTTGAGGTCGGGGGATTGTGGAGGCCAGGTCATCTGATGCAGCACTTTATCACTCTCCTACTTGGTAAAATAGCCCTTACACAGCCTGGAGGTGTGTTGGGTCATTGTCCTGTTGAAAACAAATAATAGTCCCACTAAGCCCAAACCAGATGGGATGGCGTATCGCTGCAGAATGCTGTGGTAGCCATGCTGGTTAAGTGTGCCTTGAATTCTAAATAAATCACAGACAGTGTCACCAGCAAAGCACCCCCACACCATAACACCTCCTCCTCCATGCTTTACAGTGGGAAATACACGTGGAGATCATCCGTTCACCCACACCGCGTCTCACAAAGACACAGCGGTTGGAACCAAAAATCTCCAATTTGGACTCCAGACCAAAGGACAAATTTCCACCGGTCTATGTCCATTGCTCGTGTTTCTTGGACAAAGCAAGTCACTTCTTATAATTGGTGTCCTTTAGTAGTGGTTTCTTTGCAGTAATTCGACCATGAAGGCCTGATTCACACAGTCTCTTCTGAACAGTTGATGTTGAGATGTGTCTGTTACTTTAACTCTATGAAGCATTTATTTGGGCTGCAATTTCTGAGGCCGGTAACTCTAATGAACTTATCCTCTGCAGCAGAGGTAACTCTGGTTCTTCCATTCCTGTGGCAGTCCTACTGTTGTTTTATTTTACATTTTTTTTGTTTTATTTAACTTTTGTATAAAAAAAATAAATGCATTGTTGGTTAAGGGCTGTAAGTAAGCATTTCACGGTAATGTCTACACCTGTTGTATTCGGCGCATGTGGCAAATAAAATTTGACTTGATTTGAAGCTGTCATCAAGGCAAAGGATGGCTATTTGAAGAATCTCAAATATAAAATATATTTTGATTTGTTTAACAGTTTTTAGTTTACATATTTTTTCCATATGTGTTATTTCATAGTTTTGATGTCTTCACTATTATTCTACAATGTAGAAAATAGTAAAAATAAAGAAAAACCCTTGAATGAGTAGATGTGTCCAAACTTTTGACTGGTATATAAATACCATCATGACTCCAAGTTTCTGCTACCATTTCTCGCATCATTAATTTTACCAACAAAAAAAGGTCCCACCATGTCAAACGAACAAATTATCTGTCTGCATTCATGCAATTGTACCGAAACTACCTGTTTCCATCACAGCTGTAGTGATTTTTATTTTTATGACTTTCCTCGCATAAAAACTGTGGATGGAAACGTGGTTAGCTGACACTGATTCTCTCAATTTGGGCATTGCAACAAATCTTGCATTACTTGTGTCATTATTTGAATTCACTCACAACGTCCAGTGAACAATCACGACGTCATAAAGAGGCGCATTATCACGGAAAACGACGTAGGCAAATGGGAGATCAGATCGGTTTCTAGATTTGTAAACACAGAACCAGATAATCACAACACAAAATTAAACCGTGAGGTTTTTGTTACTCACGAGCTTTTCCGCAATAATACCCAACAACTAAGTCTACACCATTGTTCTTTAGTTTCGAGACAGAGAAAACGCGGAGCCGCACAGAGCCCAAATGGCGTCCATTTCAACTATAATACGATCGGTTTGCTCTTGAAGTCTCTCGGTGTGCGCATGCCAGATGGCGTAGTGCATGAGCAATCGAGAGGAAGTGGCGGGTGATCTGGGTCCGCACCTTTTCCGGTAACACAGCACCGCCACCGCTTTGACTGAACGTCTGTAGAGAGAGGCAAGAGCGGGGAGAATTAACCTGGGGACCGGGGGTTGCCGCAGTTGCAGGTAGGCTACCGATCACATTTTCCAACGCGATGCCTTTTGTGTAAGCTTTTAAAATTATATTACGCGCTATTTTCAGCCTAGAACAGTGCGCTTTGGACAAATGAGTAGCCGATGAAAGTTGTGCTCTGTCTGTCTGACACCCCTCCCTTTTCTGAACCGCTCTTGTGTTACAGGGAGAGCGATAAGAGCTGAAAGTAGGATGAATCAATGACCTTTTGCGCATTCTAGACCTGGGGGTGATCTTATTTGTCTCCGGTACAATGAACTCCCGAATAGAACTGTTCTTTTGAATCCGCCGATTGGAATAAGGGCAAGTGGACAGCCGGCAGACAAGAAGGAAGTCGGAACTACTACGGGCTTTTGACAGGGCCTAATTTCTTAAACGCATCTATTAGGCTATATTTTTTGTATTTCTTTCTACATTATTGAAAACACCAAGGTACGCACCCGGACCTGAAATTTAGATTTAAATGATGTCGGTGCGCTAGGCTAATCATTTGAATCAAATAGACTGAATTGTAGTGTTGTGGATTATGAAAATATTTCCCCACCCACTCCCGTTACCAAGACGTCCAATTCTCAACCACTTCAGTTTCCCTTTGCAACCCTTTCATATAGTTCCTAATTATTTTCTGACAGCTGTTAGGATAACGGAATATTTGTATCTTTCAGTGAATCATTTTCCATTGATTGCCCGCCAGTCTAGACACAAGTTTATCTGGAACCAACTTTTGTAACTGCCACCGTTTTAAACAATTGATACTTGTGTCAACCTACCACTGATAGACTGTCACGTGGACGTCTGCTGTCAGGCAACCTGCTACAGCAATAGAAACGAAACCTCTAACGTTTTTTTTAAAATAACAATTTCTGCTCTCTTTAAATCATAGGGAAGCAATTATTTTTTCTTCTTCTAAGGAAGTGGATATTTATGCACAGCCTACAAGATGGGGAAAATGCTCTCGAAGATCTTTGGCAACAAAGAGATGAGGATATTGATGCTTGGACTTGATGCTGCTGGCAAGACCACCATCCTCTACAAACTGAAGCTGGGCCAGTCCGTCACCACCATTCCCACTGTCGGCTTCAACGTTGAGACTGTAACCTACAAAAACGTGAAGTTCAACGTGTGGGACGTCGGGGGCCAGGACAAGATCCGGCCTCTGTGGAGGCACTACTACACCGGCACCCAGGGCCTCATCTTCGTGGTGGACTGTGCCGACAGGGACCGGATAGACGAGGCCCGCCAGGAGCTCCACCGGATCATCAACGACCGGGAGATGCGGGACGCCATCATCCTGATCTTCGCCAATAAGCAGGACCTGCCCGATGCCATGAAGCCCCACGAGATCCAGGAGAAGCTGGGCCTGACCCGGATCAGAGATAGGAATTGGTATGTTCAGCCTTCATGCGCTACCACCGGTGATGGACTATACGAGGGTCTGACCTGGCTCACCTCGAATTACAAATCTTAATGTTCATCACTTCTATGCTCAGCCTGGACTGTTTAGTTACAACAACAAGCAAAAAAATAAGTGAAATGAACAAGAGATGGGGAAAAAATGTACAAGCTGAGGCAATTAAAGAATAACATGACTTCTCAGATGATTATATGAAAGAGAAGTTTGATTATACTCCCCTTTTTGTTTTTTGATAATGACTTCCCTATAACCCACATTTTCTTTATGAACAAAAATACTATTGTTTTGGCTGGCTTTTCCTTCCTATTTTTCCCCGCTTTGGCTCTGTAGTATTCTTCGCTCACATTCTTATCACTCAATACATTACTTTCAGAAGCTCTGAAAGATGCAGAATCAGAATTTTGTATCTTGTATGATTTATTTTCGGGGGATGGCAGGGTTCATTCAGGGTTACGGTGTTTTATAGATACATTACAGTCTGCCTTCTATTTAGTTTTCATACAGTATTCTCATGACCCAGCTACCACCCAGAAGATGGGAAATGCCAATGCCCTTTTGAGGACGTTACCCGTTCATATCTGAGCCGGAAACAAAGGGGCAGCATCAGCATATCGGTTCTCATGGTTTCAACTTCCACCATGTTTTTTTAAAGAATTAAGATTGTGTATTATGGACATGTAAGGAACTTATGAAGAAGGACTGTTTTCACTGTTGATTGATTGTAAAAATAATAATACTTGCTCAGATGATTGAGGAAAATGTGTTAGTATGTAATTCCTTAAACAGTGATTCCATCCACGATGTCTGCTAGGGAGGTTTTCTAAAAAGACACTATATGGATGCTGGAATATATGGAAACTGTGACATGTTGTATTTTTGTTCTGTTTTCGGGTCAGAATCTTTTACCACTGATCTCTTTTTGCCTCTATTCTTCCAAGCGCTTCCATTTCCAGTTGAGTATTTGCAGGTCTCGCTGGCTTTTGCGAAGCCCTGAGTTGATAGGTGCACCAACAGACTGACAGGGTGGCGGAAAGCACCCTCATAGCTGAGACTGCACTATAGGTGGGGGGACTACCCTGTCCGTGAGGGAGACACCTCATACTATAGGCCCCTTGACTAAAAGTGCACACTTGACTCCTTCTGACTGACTCTTGGACCCCAGCAAGCGTTTACTTTTCAACCCCCTCCCCACCACCACTTCCATGGTGCTCTGCTCTCCAGTAACTGGGGCCTTCTGCGCTGCTCATTTAATTCATTCACATTAGCTGTACAGCTCATGTCATGCAGTCAGACAAGACTACTTTCTGTTCAGTATAGAAAAGAAAATGCTTTGTTTTATTATTTTTGTTCTATTTGCTATGCTGATGAAATAATAAATATATATCCAGATCAACATGGAAGTGGAGCTTTTTCAATATGACACCTCCAACACAAGTGGATTAATATGTACATGCTTAAACTATTTGAATGTCACGAAAGAGGAAGTAAAATTTGTCTGTAAAAAAAATGGATGTGTGAAGTCTGGTGTGTTTCCGTTGTGCTCTTGCATGGCGTGAGTCACAGGCTGTGAATAAGTGATGATATCTCTGGTTTCGGGTAGTGATTGTCAGGTAGCTTAGACCTTACTTTCTAGGCCTACTTCAAGGCCTCTACGTATCCCATCGTCCATTAGAATGCTGTAGTAGGAGTCTCTGGTGTATTCAACCCAAAGTGCTTTTTGACATTTAGGGATGTGTAAGCAAAACATGCCCAAGCTGTTCTTTTGTGAATTTGTAAGGGGTTCTAGTCTGAAACTCAATTTCCAAACTTGAAGTTGAAGAAAGTGAGTCTTTAAGCTGGTGTTGGTTTGAGAATGTAGGAGACTGCTGACAGATTGAACCCCACCACCTTGTCGATTAGCCTCAAATGGCCACAGATTGAGAGACATTGACTGAATGGAACTGACTGACACCTGTCTACTTGTGTACAGAGAGGGTAGATAACCTGATTTAAATGGTTCACTCAAACAAAGATTTGTCCTCAAGAACAAACAACACACAGTGTATTTGAGTATGTACGTTGACATTCTCAACTGTATACATTCACAGATTTAAATAATACATAAGGCAAGGGTAGACAATGCCCTTATGCACAAATCTAGGATCAGTTTACCCGCTCCCAAATCCTAACATTAACCATTAAGAAAACTGACATTAGATCAGTCTATGGGCAAGTTCATCCCCAGTGAGAGAGGGAGGGATGGTAAATTATTGGTGTGACATCAGCGACTGAAGTCAGAAAGTTCTAGAGGGAGACGCATGTCAGTGTGGTTGTTGTTTGGGCCAGTTGTTCCAGAGAGTGCATTCAGCCAAATGCAAAGCTTCAGTTTTGCTCTTATAGATGAGCAGGTATAGGAAAGTTCAGTGTGACCTTTATGATAAAGAAAAAAACAAGGAGCAGTTTAAGGTATTACATATTTGCCGTTTAGTATGCAGTTTGTGCTAATGTATTACCACACAATAACCCAGCAGCTAGTACCCAGCCCTTATGAGTCTCTGTGAGGGAATGTCAGCCCTGCTCTCTCCTTTCTCTGATGAAATGGAGGAATTGCTACAGTGTTTGCTAATGTGTTGTTTGTTCTGCGTCTGTTGGTTTGGAGTTTGACCTGGCTGTCGCTGTGTTGAAATTATTGACTTCCCCGTGACTTGGGCAGGCTGGACGAAGGACGTGTAGTTAAACTGAAATCCACACCAGGGAGATCAAATGGAGCTGCCTGCTATCTCCTCTGAACCAACCTGCTTTCACCACTGATGCTTTTACAACTGTCTTTAAACGCAACTAAATTCTACAGACAAAGGTACAAATTATCCTGCTGTCCCTCACTCTCGCTGTATGGCAAATGTTTGAATAAGCAGTGTCTCCATTTGCCTGGTATGAAAACTAGAGATCCCAGCATACACCGCGAGGGGAGTTCAACTCTCTGGCTGTGTCTCAATTGACTAATGTGACTTACTCTCCTTTCTTCCTCTCCATACCTTATCTTACATCGGAAATAATCTGAAAACATTGGAGAAGCACCATGTTGAATGCTGAGCAGGATATTGCTTTCACCAGTCCAGCTCACTCATATCAGCTCAGACAGAGAGGAGACAAGGAGAAGAAGCCATTCTAGACTATGGAGACTCAGCCTGTAGTGTTTGATTAGAGAGGCTCAGAAGCACAAGCGTAAGAGGCCTCCCTACAGCTGTCACTGCACTCTGTGGCGGATCTAAAATAAATAGACAATAGCTAACAGTTAGTGCTATCTGGGATTTCTTGGGACGTCCATACCCTAAACCCTAACCTTAACCCCTACACTTACACTAACCCTCACCTAACCCTAACCTTAACCCTTACCTTAACCATTTTAAATGTCATCTTCAATGGGGTAACATCAGTGTTGGGACATCCCAAGGATCCCGGATAGCACCGACCAATAGTGAACAGCCTCTGCTGTCATTCTCACCTGTGGCCACATGTTACACTCAACAGTTTGTGTTCTACTGTGTTCAGTATGGCTTTTGAACTTTAAGACTTAGACCTTCCTGATAAAGACCTCTTTGGGAAGTTAGTAAACACATGTAGTTAGTTACATGCCTGCCACATTTACACATTGAAGCTATATTCCCTGCTTTTCTGGTTCTACATTTCTTTACGTCAAGATTAGGGGAACTACTATTGAATCACTCACTTTCCTCTAATGTCTTAAAGAAGGGTTTAGAAGTGAAAGTTATTCGAGGCGTGTATGTAGTTAGTAAAGACAAACCTGCTTGGGTTTTGCTGGGTGGATTTAGCGCCGAGCCGAACCATTGTCTGCTGCAGGGTAGAGGTGGACCGATCTATTGTGTTCGTTTGGAGGGGGTGGACTCAAACAATAATGTTTAATGGACCTTGTTACCAGTTCCCTGTAATTTGTTTACTCAGGCCTCCTCCCTGATATTAATCTTACTGCTGCTGTGTTGAACCACACGCACACAAACACACACACTCAACAATTCTTCCTTGAACAAAACTGAACTGTTCATTCATAGACGCCACAACCACATGCAATGTTACTTTGGTTATTCATGTTTTATTACATTGAATTGGAGTACAAAACAGTAAATACATCAAAATTGTATTCAATGAGTTTGGATTAACTTTTTGTTATTTGTTAGTATAGACGTGTCTGTATACATCTGTTTGCATGTGTGTTGGAAGTGGATCATGTAAATATGTACCACGTCTACTAGGGCGTAGCATAAACTGGTTGTGGTGTCCCGACAAGTTCTCTAAAACACACTTTGAGGACCACCAACACTGAGTGGACAGTGAGAGTTGGATGGTAACTAGGTCTCTGGAACTCCAAATATTCCATTGTAAACATTTGAGGGTAACGGATGATGAAAAATAAATGCTTTACATTTATCATTGTTATTCACTTGCTTCAAGTTTGACATTAGGGAAGTTAGAGATGACTATTGGCTATTATATTTGCAGAGTAGGCCTATATCTATCCCTTCCAATTATGTCCCAACCTTTGAATCTATCATTCTTAGAGACATACAGCAATCTCATGTGTAAAACATCAAACAGAAAGTCCTTAGCATTAGAATCAGTGGGAAGGAAGGCCTATTGTATGGTGACAAGCACATATACCGAGATTCCACATTCAGGTAGTCTGATCAATGAATAGTAATTATCTGCCTCCTCTACTCCCCTGACATCCTGTTCAGGAGCAACAGCAGACATCTTACTGACTAACCTGTTTAGCGAAGAGCTAAGATACTACCCTGAAAACCCAGGGCGTGTCTGAATACTCCAAATTAAATAATTACTATGTCCTCATCTCCTTTCCACTATCCGTAGCCTTGAGTGTGGAATCAGACGGGAAAGTCACAAGATGGGTGAAATATTTCACCTCTATCCAGTGTGTCTTTATATGACTGCAGATGAAAGACAGGAAGCCACTTGAGTCTAATGAAATACACACACACACACACACACACAGTCTGGTCAGCTGTGGATGCTTTACACAGCTCTATAAAACAACCATGCTGTGCTTTAACAGAGTCACTCAGCTTTGTGGCTGTAACTAGCCCCTTTAGAAAATGTCACAGCAAGCTTTTCCCTTTGACCATATGCTAACAATTATACAGGGCCTAGAGGACCTAGTGCATCTGGTGGCAGTATGTTGTGGCAGGGATGCATCCTTTGGCCCTCTAAAACAGGATGTGATGCGAGCTGCCAGACCTAAATGAATGTGGGAGGAATCTGAGCCCTTTTCAAATTGTACCTTTCCTTTCTAGCTTCTTTGGGCTGCGTTTAAACAGGCATCCCAATTCTGATAATTTCCACTGATTGGTCTTTTGACCAAATCACTTCAGATCTTTTTCAGAGCTTATCTGATTGGTCACAAGACCAATTAGTGAAAAGAAGATCAGAATTGGGCTGCCTGTGTAAATGCAGACTTGGAGTCACTGATCACCCGATTGGTTAGGTGAACGCAAGGCTTATCCAATCATGCTGACTGATTACTTCCAGGGAAGGGAGGAAGGACAGATGTGTTTTTGAAGTGTTGTTATAGGTCCCAAATATAAAAGGAATTATGTGTTTCCTGTTCCCTATGCAGTTTCACAGGAAGCGACACTCACAGCTTTCCTGTTGAACATAAGGGAGCCCAATGTGGATTCTCCTCCTCCCTGAAGTCTGCAATGGTTCAGGTGCACCTACAGTATAGGATACAGTACAAAACATTGGACCAATCCAATGCTACCGAGGGAAATGAGCCAAAGAGGAGAATTGGAATTAGGCTCCTGTGAGGTCCAGAGACAGATAGACGTGCTGTGATAACAACCCTTCCTTCTACTAGCAGACAGACATTCTCTAATCTACTTGAGTACGTCTGAAAATAAAACAATCAACGACACATTTAGGAATTACTCGATCCAGATCCAAGATATCAGTCCAGTTTCGTGTTCGTTAATTAGCAAAGCGACTGCAATTATCCGGAATGAGTTTAAGAGGAATTCTGCCACGTGGCATAATCAGCCGTCTAAAATCCTCTGCACACACACACACACACACACATTGACCTCTTGGTTGACTAGCCAGTGTTCAGGAGAGGGGGATAATGAGTGGAGTCAGGAGGAGGGCTTTTACATAGTGTGACAACATGACATACATAAGTCAATATGTGAAGTGAGACTAATTAATAAAGTTATATCATATGAAGTTATATCATATTTACAGCGATTCCCTTCATCCCAATAACACTAATGTGCTCAAAGACCAACTGAAGTGACTCTATTATAGTTGTTCTCAGATCTCTGTCACTTAGATTATAGCGATGGAGGCTTAGCGATGGAGGCTCCTATTCACTGCGAATGAAAGTATTGATACTGTGGGACTGAGAACAGGAAGTCAATTACTCTAAATGTCGCTCGCCCTGTGGTCTATCCACAAACACACAAACACACACATACCTGCCGTAGATCCTCCCATAAACACTGCATCCTTAAATAGCCTGCCACTCCACTCTCTCTCAACAAGACACGTTCTCCTTCAATAATCTCCCTTCCTAGAGCTCAAACACACACCTGCTATGTACACCTGCTGGACACACACACACACACGCTGACTCCTGCAGTTGTTGTCCCACAGGCATGGCTGGTGATGACTCAGGGGAGTGCGGTTGGTTTCCTGGTCTCGCATTCCATACAATACCGGCTGTTTTCCTAGATGCGATGCAACAGGCCTGTAATATCTTTGTTGAGAGGTAGAGAACATTTTTGAGATCCCTTAGATACAGTATCTTCAACGCATAGATGTTGAGCAAGAAACGTCTTGTTATATCTTGTTTTTGTTATGTAACTAACTACTGTGTATTAGGAGTCACTGTCTGTTGTCTGTTATGGAAACATGTTATGGAGAGTTTGTTGGCTAGCCACAGGTCCTTTTTAACCACAAGGATATTTGTCTGTTTCAGTGTGTGAGCTCATTGCCCCCATCACATTGGCAGCTCTTACTTTCCCCTACTTGTCAATGCAGTAAATGGTCACATTGAAGACCACAGATTTTAAATTCTAGTCAGATTTTCACAGAGTAACACGTTATGAATCTTTGCAGCTGGGGCAATGATACAAAACAGTTTTACCATTTCAAGGCAGCAGTTTCCACTGCTGTATACTTTCAGGGTTATTTAGTAAATCTTTATACAGTACAGTAGAAGGACACTAAACCATGTTAGTGCCATTTTACGAGAGTAGCTTTGATTGAACACGTGTGTGTATTGACATGCTTCTCTTTGCTTTAAAGATCAGAGAGATAGTGCAGGTCGTGTCTGTTGTGGGGTCAAAGGTTGTTTATGTGACTTCACCGAGCACTGGAGTGAAACTACTGCTCTTCACAACTGTCACAAAGCTGTTTCCTGTTGGCTCTAGTCCTCCTCCTTTCACCCCCTCTCTTTTTTCCCCCTCACTGTATGCTTTCCGTCTCTTTCTTTTTCTGTCTGAAGGGACTTTGTGTGTGTGTGTGTGTGCCTGTTTGTGCACATATGTATTTGTGCGGCCTATTGTCTATAATAATAATTCATGAAATACCAATCAACTACATAATTGTTTTTGTAAAATTAACTAAACAATTACATTTCCTTGTGTAGTCTGTAGAGGAGCCTGTTGTGTGTGGGCCCATAGAGAATGATCAGCCTTGGAGAATCTGCTGAGCCATCTACTGTATAATGACTGCTCTTTACGGGAGACTGACGTTGCTCAGCAAGTGGGAAAGGGCCACTCACACATACATACAGACAGACAAATGACTCATCATATCAACTGAACTACTGACACACATATACAGTGGGGGAAAAAAATATTTAGTCAGCCACCAATTGTGCAAGTTCTCCCACTTAAAAAGATGAGAGAGGCCTGTAATTTTCATCATAGGTACACGTCAACTATGACAGACAAATTGAGGAAAAAAAATCCAGAAAATCACATTGTAGGATTTTTTATGAATTTATTTGCAAATTATGGTGGAAAATAAGTATTTGGTCACCTACAAACAAGCAAGATTTCTGGCTCTCACAGACCTGTAACTTCTTCTTTAAGAGGCTCCTCTGTCCTCCACTCGTTACCTGTATTAATGGCACCTGTTTGAACTTGTTATCAGTATAAAAGACACCTGTCCACAACCTCAAACAGTCACACTCCAAACTCCACTATGGCCAAGACCAAAGAGCTGTCAAAGGACACCAGAAACAAAATTGTAGACCTGCACCAGGCTGGGAAGACTGAATCTGCAATAGGTAAGCAGCTTGGTTTGAAGAAATCAACTGTGGGAGCAATTATTAGGAAATGGAAGACATACAAGACCACTGATAATCTCCCTCGATCTGGGGCTCCACGCAAGATCTCACCCTGTGGGGTCAAAATGATCACAAGAACGGTGAGCAAAAATCCCAGAACCACACGGGGGGACCTAGTGAATGACCTGCAGAGAGCTGGGACCAAAGTTGGGAGAATGTCATATGGTCAGATGAAACCAAAATATAACTTTTTGGTAAAAACTCAACTCGTCGTGTTTGGAGGACAAAGAATGCTGAGTTGCATCCAAAGAACACCATACCTACTGTGATGCATGGGGGTGGAAACATCATGCTTTGGGGCTGTTTTTCTGCAAAGGGACCAGGACGACTGATCCGTGTAAAGGAAAGAATGAATGGGGCCATGTATCGTGAGATTTTGAGTGAAAACCTCCTTCCATCAGCAAGGGCATTGAAGATGAAACGTGGCTGGGTCTTTCAGCATGACAATGATCCCAAACACACCGCCCGGGCAACAAAGGAGTGGCTTCGTAAGAAGCATTTCAAGGTCCTGGAGTGGCCTAGCCAGTCTCCAGATCTCAACCCCATAGAAAATCTTTGGAGGGAGTTGGAAGTCCGTGTTGCCCAGCGACAGCCCCAAAACATCACTGCTCTAGAGGAGATCTGCATGGAGGAATGGGCCAAAATACCAGCAACAGTGTGTGAAAACCTTGTGAAGACTTACAGAAAACGTTTGACCTGTGTCATTGCCAACAAAGGGTATATAACAAAGTATTGAGAAACTTTTGTTATTGACCAAATACTTATTTTCCACCACAATTTGCAAATAAATTCATTAAAAATCCTACAATGTGATTTTCTGGATTTTCTTTCTCTTATTTTGTCTGTCATAGTTGACGTGTACCTATGATGAAAATTACAGGCCTCTCTCATCTTTTTAAGTGGGAGAACTTGCACAATTGGTGGCTGACTAAATACTTTTTTCCCCCACTGTAACCCTCCATATCATATCAGCTGAACTACTGACACATATAACCCTCCATATCATATCAGCTGAACTACTGACACATATAACCCTCCATATCATATCAGCTGAACTACTGACACACATATAACCCTCCATATCATATCAGCTGAACTACTGACACATATAACCCTCCATATCATATAAAATGTGAAGGAACACACACACCTTCCTCTTATTTCCCTTACACAATTCCAAAAGCATCCAAAGCTCTGCTAGGCTAGTGAGCCCTCAGACACAAGAGGTGAGATCACTGCACTGCTAAATACTGTACCTTTACTTTGTTCGCACTTGTTTCCGTGGTGATCGCCTGACACCTGTTGTATGGCATGAGAGGAGGGGGGATATAAGCATTAGACACTATAAATTGAGATTGCTAGGCATTTTGTAGAAGAGAAGTGAGTTAAATCAGAGGAGGATATTGGACCGTTACTTAATAATAATATGCCATTTAGCAGACACTTTTATCCAAAGTGACTTACAGTCATGTGTGCATACATTTTTACGTATGGGTGGTCCCGGGGATAGAACCCACTACCCTGGCATTACAAGCGCCATGCTCTACCAATTGAGATACTTCTCCCATAGTCTGCCAAATGAAGCCCCACTCATCATTGAGCTCAGCCTTAGCAGCCGAAAGCTGAACCACAACCAGGAAACATCTTTGATGATGCATGTGGAGCATGATCCGCAGCCAAAATATTTCACCCCCCTTTCCAGAGCCATGACATAATTACTGTGTGCATGCGTGCGTGTGTGCGTGCATGTAGACGTGTGCGCATGTATGTGAAAGAGAGAGAGGGGATGATAGAAAGAATGTGTCAGTGAGAAAGAGGGGGGAATGTGTGCTCTGTGTGTTTATGTTACGTTTGACTGGTAGTCGAAACGTGGTAGTAGTGAGTATATGCTTTGTGCATTTGCATGTGTGTGTCTGTACAGTTGTGCGTATAAATGTGAGTGTTTCCAAAAACAAACGATCTACTGGCTGCTCTGTGCTCTTGTTGTAGGACTGAAATACATCTGCATCCAGCAGCTGGCTGCATAGTGATAGCAAAGAGTAATGCATTCCATACTATCACAATAATAAGGCACAGTCAGATCTCAAATCATATCACCAAATATGTTCCCCAGACAATCTCTTTCTGTGACTCCACTATTGGATGTTGACATGCTTTCTACACTGTAATTAAGGATTCCAATTCCACATTTAATAATTATTGGGGTGACCAGAAAAAGAGATGTGGATCAATGTCAAAGTTTTTGAGGGTGTCCGTTTTGACATACAGTACCAGTCAAAAGTTTGGACACACCTACTCATTCAAGGATTTTTCTTATTTTTTTACTATTTTCTACATTGTAGAATAATAGTGAAGAAATCAAAACTATAAAATAACACATACGGAATCATGTAGTAACCCAAAAAGTGTTAAACAAATCATAATATATTTGCGATTTGAGATTCTTCAAAGTAGCCACCCTTTGCCTTGATGACAGCTTTGCACACTCTTGGCATTCTCTCAACCAGTTTCATGAGGTAGTCACCTGGAATGCATTTTAAATAACAGGTGTGCCTTGTTAAAAGTTAATTTGTGGAATTTATTTCCTCCTTAATGTGTTTGAGCCAATCAGTTGTGTTGTGACAAGGTAGGGGTCGTATACAGAAGATAGCCCTATTTGGTAAAAGACCAAGTCCATATTATGGCAAGAACAGCTCAAATAGGCAAAGAGAAACAACAGTCCATAATTACTTTAAGACATGAAGGTCTTTTGACTGGTACTGTACATACAGCAGTTGACCTTTGTTATGGGGTGCTTAGCAGTGGGCAGTGGCAATGCGATGAGAACCCCTGTAATTCGATCCCTTTTGAGTCACTCCTATTACACCAAATCGCCTCCAATTCTGTGCATTGAAATGCCAGCCAATGTATCTGGCCTCTTCTGTGCCTCTATCGAGACATACTGTAAGTCACAAATGTAATGTGGACCCTGAACACATCATCTTGACTGAGTTGCCAGCTGGTGGGAAGAGAGGGGGAAACTGCTAAGCATAACCAGAGACGGAAGAAGAAGTGAGACATCCCACTCACTCATTTTTTTCTGTTTCAATGGAAGTCAATGAACTAAGTAGACCAGACCTAGCTGCTATCGCATCGGTATCTATGGGAGAGCAACACCCTTAAGTGGACAAGAACTGACCATTTAATCAATTGTAAACGGCCTGAGTTTATCCACCATCTTTTGCACAACATCCAGAGTAAAGGATGGCAATTTTGGTTAGATAATAGTGAAATTAATGCTGAGGAGGCTGATTGGTTATTATTACTATATGTATATACTATATTATTCACTGTGGTGTTTTTGCATACATGACTGTAGTATATTCACTAGTGTTTTTGCAGGCATGACTAGTATTTACTGTAGTGTTTTTGCAGACATTACTGTAGTATACTGTAGTATTTACTGTAGTGCTTTTGCGAACATGACTTCAGTATATTGTAGTAACACCTGCCGACTACGGTTAGCTAAAATAGCACAACTACTAGACTACGCCAGTTACTGTTTAATTTAGTCATTAATGAGGGGAACACTGCAACTAGAACTTAAGACAAGTTCATGACAGGCCACCTATTGAGTTGGGTCAACAGTTCTGAGCAATGCAACAGACCAGACAACACCTTAGCAAAAATATACAATTTTTATTACAATTGTAACATAAACATTAGACACAGGCTTTAGGCCTATTAAAGGGAAACAGTACAGGGGCAGATATAAATAAACAAGCAAAGTTTATTAAACCATCGACGATAAGGTTTGTTGTTTGACACAGATAAACACATTAACAAAACTACAGCAAAATGACTTCCATCTGTTATTTCCACTAGATAGCTTTCTGAAATACAGTGTTTCACAGAGATTCAGCTGACCAAGTTCACAAGATGACCAAAAACAGGTACAAACAACTGTACTTCTGATTGTAGAAAATAACAGTTAACCACTGCATTTTCATAAACAATATATATTTTAGAAATACAAATTACTATACTTAAAGACAGTGACCAATAAACTGTCTGGACCTCAAACCAGCAAAGCCTCTCCAAACAAACCAGCTGAAAACAGAGAAGGGCATTATTGCAGTGGCTTTACATAATGAACATCTTGAATATTGTCACATTAATAAACTCACTGATGGTCAACCTCAACACATACCATTCAGTGCTTTTATACATTTGCTGCATTCCTTCCCTAATAAGGGTGCCCAGGGAAACACTGACCGAAACTTTGGTTCCTAGCCTGTCACACAACATTCTTCAATGACAAGATTGTCTGAGTAGAGCAAACCACTATCTGGGTATGTATTATTGGTTTTCTGATGATTGTTGATGATTTAAACCCAAAAGTAGCTGCCAGTTGGTTTTTAATCTTTGTACAGAATTCCCTGCTCGGTGACGTGGCAGGTGTGCCCTCTACCCATCTCTATGGTCACATGAGGACGGTGGGCAGTATGTGGCAGGTGTGCCCTCTATATAACTCTATGGCAAGGTATTTATAAGGGCAAGTTCGAGGGCACTTCCTTTCAGTAGAGAGGAGATGGTAGTGGATGTCCCACAGTCTGCAGTGAATGCCATGCAGGAGAAGGATCCCGACTAATAGTGAAGAAGGTGGACCTTGTTGCGTTTATAGCCAAGTGATAAATTGCACTAGTCAAACTAATAAACAAATAAAAGAAGCTAGATATCATTGTGAAGGCGGCAAATAGATTTGGGGGTCTGTGTAGGGATCTAAATAGTACAGTTTTTGCTCTGGCTGGGCCACTCAAGGACATTCAGAGACTTGTCCCGAAGCCACTTCTGCGTTGTCTTGGCTATGTGCTTAGGGCCGTTGTCCTGTTGGAAGGTTAACCTTCACCCCAGTCTGAGGTCCTGAGCGCTCTGGAGCAGCTTTTCATCAAGGATCTCTCTGTACTTTAGTCCATTCATCTTTCCCTCAATCCTGACTAGTCTCCCAGTCCCTTCAGCTGAAAAACATCCCCACAGCACTTTCCTCCAGAAGTGACGCTTGGCATTCAGATCAAAGAGTTCAATCTTGGTTTCATCAGACCAGAGAATCTTGTTTCTCATGGTCTGAGAGTCCTTTAGGTGCCTCTTGGCAAACTCCAAGCGGGCTGTCGTGTGCCTTTTACTGAGGAGTGGCTTCCGCCACTCTACCATAAAGGCCTGATGTGTGGAGTTCTGCAGAGATGGTTGTCCTTCTGGAAGGTTCTCCCATCTCCACAGAGAAACTCTGTCAGGGTGACCATCGGGTTCTTGGTCACCTCCCTGACTAAGGCCCTTTTCCCCCGATTGCTCAGTTTGGCCGGGCGGCCAGCTCTAGGAAGAGTTTTGGTGCTTCCAAACTTCTTCCATTTAAGAATGATGGAGGCCACTGTGTTTTTGGACCTCCAATGCTACAGAATTTTGTTGGTACCCTTCCCCAGATCTATGCCTCGACATAATCCTGTCTTGGAGCTCTACGGACAATTCCTTCGACCTCATGGCTTGGTTTTTGCTCTGACATGCACTGTCAACTGTGGGACCTTATATAGACAGGTGTGTGCCTTTCCACATTTACATTTTAGTCATTTAGCAGACGCTCTTATCCAGAGCGACTTACAGTTAGTGAGTGCATACATATTTGATTTTTTTCATACTAGGCACCCGTGGGAATTGAACCCACAACCCTGGCGTTGCAAGCACCATGCTCTACCAACTGAGCTACATGGGGCCCAAATCATGTCCAATCAATTGCATTTACCGCAGGTGGACTCCAATTAAGTTGTAGAAACATCTCAAAGATGATCAATGGAAACAGTATGCACCTGAGCTCAATTTCAAGTCTCATAGCAAAGGGTCTGAATACTTATGTAAATAAGGTATTTCTGTTTTCTATTTTTAATACATTTGCAAAAATGTCTAAACCTGGTTTTGCTTTGTCATTATGGGGTATTGTGTGTAGATTGAGAAAAAAAATGTATTTATTTTAGAAGAAGGCTGTAACGCAGGGGTGTCAAACGTCCGGCCCGTGTTCCGGATCAGGCCCGCAAATGGGTTTAATCCGGCCCACGAGATGATAAAAAATAAATAATAATAATAATAATATGTTATCATAATTTTGTCAAGTATAAAAATGCGCTGCAAATTTTCAATAAAATAAACTGCTGTTCCAATTGCGTCCACTGGATGGCGCAATAGCAATTGTGTTAAGCAAGCAAACTGTTTATACCGGGGCAGAGCAAGTAGGTCAAGCACGTGCAGCCAATGAGCTACTTTGTTTTGCCTGCGATATTTATTACGGCTTCTACTTTTAACATTATGTGCTTTGGCACCCTCATTGCCCCAATATGTCTCTGTCAAAAAAGAGAAAAGTGGACGCAGAGTGCAGAGTGTTCCAAGAAAAATTGTCATCCTTCTATTTATTCACGGAATTGAATGGGAAAGCTGTATGTTTGGTGTGTTCAGAGCATGTTGCAGTGCTGAAAGAATATAACCTTCGTCGCCACTATGTGAGTCTTCATGCCGACAAATATGACAACTTTCAAGGACAGCGGAGATGAGAAGGGGAATGAACTGTTGGCGGGTCTGAAGAAACAGCAGTCTGTGTTTAGTCACAGCCGAGACATCAGTGACGCTGCAGTGAAAGCTAGCTACCTCATTGCTAATGAAATCGCAGTGGCTTCAAAACCATTTAGTGAGGGTGAATTTGTAAAAACATGCATGATGAAGGCAGCGGAGATTGTGTGCCCTGAAAAGCGGCAGGCTTTTGCAAATATCAGCCTGACAAGAAACACAGTTGCAGACAGGATTTCCGATCTTTCAGTGGATTTGGACAGCCAGTTGAAGCAAAAAGTAAAGTCATTTATTGTGTTTTCGGTTGCAATTGATGAAAGCACGGACATTACAGATGTTGCACAACTGGCCATTTTCATCCGCGGAGTTGATGACACATTGACCGTCACCGAGGAGTTCGTGGAGTTGGTGCCGATGACAGATACAACGACAGCAGCTGATATTTTTACCGCACTCGTCGGCGCGCTGGACAGGGTCGGAGTGGACTGGTCCCGCGCTGTCAGCCTGGCTACAGATGGTGCGCCCTCAATGATCGGGAAAAAAGCAGGCGTTGTGACAAAGTTCAGGGAGAAAGTGCAATCTGCAAATGGAGGACGTGATTTTTTGACTTTTCACTGTATTTTGCACCAGGAGGCTTTGTGTTGCAAGTCATTAAAGATGGATAACATCATGAAGGTGGTCATCCAAACTGTTAATTTCATCCGATCCAGAAGCCTGAATCACCGTCAGTTTGACAGCCTTCTCAGAGAGAAAGACCACATCTATGGCCTGCCATACCACACTGAGGTAAGATGGTTAAGCCGAGGTGCTGAGACGTTTCTTTGATTTACGAGAAGAAATTGAACAGTTCATGGAAGAAAAGGGCAAACCAGTGTTAGAATTTCATTCCGCAGAATGGATGCAGGACCTTGCATTTATGGTGGATGTTACAGAGCACCTGAATAACTTGAACAAACAGCTGCAGGGGCGCAACAAAGTTGTCACGCAGTATTATGACAGCATACGTTCTTTCAAGTTGAAGCTGTCGTTGTGGGAGACGCAACTTGCCGGTGGTGATGCAGCTCACTTCCCCTGTCTGAAAAATGTGTGCGCGACCCAACATGTGGCAGACATGAAGCGGTTCAAAGATAAAATAACGGGACTGTTACGGGAGTTTGAGCAACGCTTTCAGATTTATGTTTATATGTTTTTATGTTGATGTGCTATTGTTTTTAATTGTTTTATTTTATTTGTATATTTAACCTATTCTTGACTCTGTGGTTCTTGCACTTGTTTGGGGAACAGGATTTCATTATTTTTATCTACATTTCTGCCTGAGAAATTACACCCTGATATAGTTCTGTGATCTGTGATATACTTCTGTGAATCACTGAGGCATTGTGTGTTTGTGTGTTCTTTGTCCTCAGAACTTTCAAATAACTTGAGGTGTTTTATGATTAATAGTGATGTTGTGCTTTTGGACACTGTCCTCAGGCTCCAGCTTTATGTTTATATGTTTTTATGTTGATGTGCTATTGTTTTAATTGATTTTATTTTATTTGTATATTTAACCTATTCTTGACTCTGTGGTTCTTGCACTTGTTTGGGGAACAGGATTTCATTATTTTTATCTACATTTCTGCCTGAGAAATGACACCCTGATATAGTTCTGTGATCTGTGAAACAGTTCTGTTAATCACTGAGGCATTGTGTGTTTGTGTGTTCTTTGTCCTCAGAACTTTCAAATAACTTGAGGTGTTTTATGATTAATAGTGATGTTGTGCTTTTGGACACTGTCCTCAGGCTCCAGCTTTATGTTTATATGTTTTTATTTTGATGTGCTATTGTTTTTAATTGTTTTTATTTTATTTGTATATTTAACCTATTCTTGACTCTGTGGTTCTTGCACTTGTTTGGGGAACAGGATTTCATTATTTTTATCTACATTTCTGCCTGAGAAATGACACCCTGATATAGTTCTGTGATCTGTGAAACAGTTCTGTTAATCACTGAGGCAGTGTGTGTTTGTGTGTTCTTTTTCTTTAGAATTTTCAAATAAACTTGACGTGTTTTATGATTAATAGTGATGTTGTGCTTGTACTATTTTGGACACACTGTCCTCAGGCTCCAGCTTTATGTTGTATGTTGATCGTATTAAAACAAAGAAAACAATCTGAAGTTGTTGTTTTTAAGTTATATATACCATGATTTTTCCGGTCCGGCCCACTTGGGAATAGATTTTCCTCCATGTGGCCCCTGAGCTAAAATGAGTTTGACACCCCTGCTGTAACGTAACAAAATGTGGAAAAGGTGGGGGGTCTGAATGCTTTCCGAATGCACTGTATGTACAGTGTATTGTCCCTCAGGGCAGTTGCCTTGGGCCATTACTAGTCTCTATTTTTACAAATGATTTGCAACTGGTCTTACACAACGCTAGAATGACTGTGTATGCAGATTATTCCACACCCTACATGTCAGCACCCAAAGCCAGTGAGCTCACTCAAATTCTAAATAATGAGTTAGTCAGTGTCAGAAATGGGTGAGTAATAATAAACTGGTCTTAAATGCATCTAAAACGGAAAGCTTTCTGTTTGTTCAAAACATTCTCTAAGACCTAAACCTCAACTGGAGTCGTGCATAAAGGGTGTGACCATTGAGAAAGTTGAGGAAGCTAAACTCCTAGGTATAACATTGGATGGTCAATTATCATGGTCAAGTCATATTGACAAAGTTGTTGTGAAGATGGGGAGGGGTATGTCTGTTTATAAAAAGTGTTTTACACAAATCAACTGTTCTAGTTAAGGTTCTGGTCTTGTCTCATCTTGATTACTGTCCAGTAAAGTGCAGCAAAGAAATACCTAACAAAGCTGAAGCTGGCTCAAAACAGAGGAACACATACAAAACTAACATCAACAACAAACATGCCAGTCTTTCCTGGTTGAGGGTTGATGGGAGATTAACTGATTCTCTTCTAGTTTTTATATGAAAGATGACTGTGATGGAAATTGCAGATTGTCTGCATAATCAAGTAACATTCAGCTCCGACCCCTCAAGACATTCCACCAGGGGTTTCTTTACAGTCCCTAAATCCAAACGAATTCAAAGCAACAAACAGTATTATACAGAGCCATGATCACATGGAACTCCCGTCTCCCATTACTCAAGCAAACAGCGAAATGACCTATAAATATGGATAAAACATGGAACAAAGGGGACACGCACACAAACGCGCACACACAGACACACTCTAACACATTATTTTTTGTGTTGTATTGTTTGTATAGGGTTGTATTTAACATTTGTGACTGTTCTTGTCTATCAGTATATCAGTGTTTTGTCGCTTGTCATGTTCTGTTTTTTGAGAACACCAGGAAGAGTAGCTGACGCTTCTGCAAAATCTAATGGGGGTCCAAATAAACAGCCGTTTTGAGTCTATTGATCTGTTCCCTTTGGTACTTGTGTTAATGGACACATGTTAATTGTTGCATTTCTTGTGCATTGCCTTTGTTATGCTAACTAGGCATGCTTTATGGCTATGCTTGCTACTTTTGTTAGCTTTATAAATGTTTGTTTGCTTGCCATGCAGCCACTGATAAATTAGCCTGCTATAGCTTCGGCCTACCATGCCGCATGCTATTGCACCCCCTTTCTGGCTTTTCATTGTTAACTGCTGCTATATTTATGCATAGCTTTACCCATTTATATGTTTAATACATTTGTCATTGATTATTGCCAGTAACAGCCGATTAATTGTGTCCATTGCTGTCATTGCCCATTTATTAATTGCACCTTTCTGTGTCTTTTAGATACAACCAAGTCACAATTCAAGATGAGTCTCGTGTCAACTGTCAATCATTGCCTGCCATGTATCATCTCCAGTACCTGAATCTAGAAAGCCTCTTAAACTGAACTGCATCTCTGCCTCCGCCTACTCTTTAACTACAGTGGATGGGCATCACCGTAACCCTCACCTAAACCTCAATCAGTTAGTCTTGGAACTGAAGAATATTGTAACAGTGCTAGGAACCAATGTTTTGGTCAGTGTTTCCCTGGGCAACCTTATTAGGAGAGGACATGGAGGTCATGTCCATGTCCAGGTGAGAGCATTGTACCTGGAAGGTCCTTTATGTGTATAGGCTGTGTAGCGTCGTTGCTGTTGGTTTATTTCTGTGAGCAACCATTTTGTGACCATGCTGTCTTGAAGAAATGTTTGGGGTGTGGTTGATTGTTCTAAATGGTATGTGTTGAGTTTATTCATGTCTGAAAATATTCAAGATGTTCAGTATGTAAAACCACTGCAATAATGTCCTATTGTTTTCAGTTGGTTTGTTTGGAGAAGCTTTGCTGGTTTGAGGTCCAGGCAGTTTATTGACAGTGCCCTCCAATAAGGTGACTGTCTTTTTAAGTAAAGTCATTTGTATTTCTAAAATTTCTATTATCTAAATGCAGTGGTTAACTGTTATTTTTTACAATCAGAAGTACAGTATTGTTTTTCACTGTTTTTGGTCATCTTGTGAACTTGATCAGCTGAATCTCTGTGAAACACTATTTCAGAAAGCTATCTAGTGGAAATGGCAGATGTAAGTCATTTTGGTGTACTCTTCATGTGTGTTATCTGTGTCAAACAAGCAAACCTAATCCTCCAAGCTTTACTAAACTTTGCTTGTTCTTTATCTGCCTCTGTACTGTTTCACTTTAATGGGCATAGAACCTCTAACGTTTGTTACAATTGTAATATTTGTATATTGCTAAGGTGTTGTCTGGTCCGTTGCATTGCTCAGAACTGTTGACCCAACTCAATAAGCGGCCTGTCACGAACCTGTGTTCAGGTTGAGGTGTTCCCTTCATTAAACAGTAACTGGCGTAGTCTGGTAGTTGTGCTGTTTTAGCCAACCCTAGTCAGCAGGTAATACTATATACTACAGTCATGTCTGCAAAAACAATACGTGAATACTACAGCAAGGTCTGCAAAAACACTAGTGAATGTTATAGTATACTACAGTCATGTCTGCAAAAACACTTTTGTATACTACGGTCATGTCTGCAAAAACACTACCGTTAATACTAGTGTGTGTGTGTATGTACAGTTGAAGTCGGAAGTTTACATACACTTAGGTTGGAGTCATTAAAGCTAGTTTTTCAACCACTCCACAAATTTCTTGTTAACAAACTATAGTTTTGACAAGTCGGTTAGGACATCTACTTTGTGCATGACACAAGTCATTTTTCCAACAATTATTTACATACAGATTATTTCACTTATAATTCACTATCACAATTCCAGTGGGTCAGAAGTTTACATACACTAAGTTGACTGTGCTGGGAGTCTTCAGGTCTCATCCAAGGTTACTCATCATGGGACAAATTGTATTTTCACTTAGTCTCCAATTGACACCAATGCATGACCAAGTGAAAATTTGACTTAAGTTTAGGTAGTTTGATGAACCACCTCCACTACCTACATGCTGAGACCTCCACTGGAGAGTTCCATGGAAGACTCTTGAGATTCTTGGGGACAGTGAGGTGGTTAGTGATTGTCAATTCAACACAGCTATTTATGGTGAGGAATAGATGCCATATTTATTTCCTCAGTGGTATTTTGAAAACTTTCTGAACTTTGTGACAAGCACCGCCCTCCTGTGGCCAGAAGCAGACCTTGTTCTACTGAAGGAAACAGTCAGTGAGTTGAAGCGACCAGTGAATTTCAGTTCTCTCGCTTTAAATTTAAGGGGCTTTATTTGCATAGCAAACATATGTTTACATTGCCAAAGCAAGTGAAATAGATGATAAACCAAAGTGAATTAAACAATAACAATGTGTTTACAGTAAACATTTACACTAAAATAATTAAGACATTTCAAATGTCATTATGTGTATATATACAGTGTTGTAATGATGTGCAAATAGTTAAAGTACAAAAAGGAAAATAAGTAAATATAGGTTGTATTTACAATGGTATTTGTTCTTCACTGGTTGCCCTTTTCTTGTGGCAACAGGTCACAAATCTTGCTGCTGTGATTGCACACTGTGGTATTTCACCCAATAGATATGGGAGTTTATCCAGATTGGATTTGTTTTTGAATTATTTGTGGGTCTGTGTAATCTGAGGGATGTATGTGTCTCTAATATGGTCGTACATTTGGCAGGAAGTTAGGAAGTGCAGCTCAGTTTCCACCTCATTTTGTGGGCAGAGTGCACATAGCCTGTCTTCTCTTGAGAGGCAGGTCTGCCTACGGCAGCCTTTCTCAATAGCAAGGCTCACTGAGTCTGTACATAGTCAAAGATTTCCTTAATTTTGGGTCAGTCACAGTGGTCAGGTATTCTGCCACTGTGTACTCTCTGTTTAGGGCCAAATAGCATTCTAGTTTGCTCTGTTTTTCTGTAAATTGTTTCCAATGTGTCAAGAAATTATCTTTTTGTTTTCTCATGATTTGGTTGGGTCTCGCTCTCTCATACACACACAGGGCGAGAGAGGGGAAGTGTGAGGTAGTTATCAGTAGTCTACTACCATTTGTCAAAGCAAATACATTGACCCAATGTGACTGTTGGATTTAGAGGTTACAAATATTTTACAAAATTGTTTTTAACAAAAATGACAGACAAGTATACAGTGCTGTAGAATATACAGTTGAGTTTACATACACTTGGGTTGGAGTGATTAAAACTTGTTTTTCAACCACTCCACAAATGTCTTGTTAACAAACTATAGTTTTGGCAAGTCGGTTAGGACATCTGTGCATGACACAAGTCATTTTTCCAACAATGATTTACATACAGATTATTATTTCATTCATAATTCACTGTATTACAATTCCAGTGGGTCAGAAGTTTACATACACTAAATTGACTGTGCTTAAACAGCTTGGAAAATTCCAGTAAATTATGTCATGGCTTTAGAAGCTTCTGATAGGCTAATTGACATCATTTGAGTCAATTGGTGTACCAGTGGATGTATTTCAAGGCCTACCTTCAAACTCAGTGCCTCTTTGCTTGACATCATGGGAAAATCAAAATAAATCAGCCAAGACCTTTTTTTTTGTAGACCTCCACAAGTCTGGTTCATCCTTGGGAGCAATGTCCAAATGCCTGAAGGTACCACATGCATCTGTTTAAACAATAGTACGCACGTATAAACACCATGGGACCACGCAGCCGTCATACCGCTGAGGAAGGAGACGCGTTCTGCCTCCTAGAGATGAACGTACTTTGGTGCGGAAAGTGCAAATCAATCCCAGAACAACAGCAAAGGACATTGTGAAGATGCTGGAGGAAACAGGTACAAAAGTATCTACAGTAAAACGAGTACTATATCGACATAACCGGAATTGCCACTCAGCAAGGAAGAAGCCACTGCTCCAAAACCGCCATAGAAAAGCCAGACTACGGTTTGCAACTGCACATGGGGACAAAGATCTTACTTTTTGGAGAAATGTCCTCTGGTCTGATGAAACAATAATATAACTTTTTGGCCATAATGACCATCGTTATGTTTGGAGGAAAAAGGTGGTCGCTTGCAAGCTGAAGAACATCATCCCAACCGTGAAGCACAGGGCTGGCAGCATCATGCTGTGGGGGTGCTTTGCTGCAGGAGGGACTGGTGCACTTCACAAAATAGATGGCATCATGAGGAAGGAAAATTATGTGGATATATTGAAGCAACATCTCAAGACATCAGTCAGGAAGTTAAAGCTTGGTCGCAAATGGGTCTTCCAAATGGACAATGACCCCAAGCATACTTCCAAAGTTGTGGCAAAATGGCTTAAGGACAACAAAGTCAAGGTATTGGAGTGGCCATCACAAAGCCCTGACCTCATCCTATAGAAAACGTGTGGGCAGAACTGAAAAAGCGTGTGCGAGCAAGGAGGCCTACAAACTTGACTCAGTTACACCAGCTCTGTCAGGAGGAATGGGCCAAAATTCACCCAACTTGTTGTGGGAAGCTTATGGAAGGCTACCCGAAACGTTTGACCCAAGTTAAACAATTTAAAGGCAATGGTACAAAATACTAATTGAGTGTATGTAAACTTCTGACCCACTGGGAATGTGATGAAATAAATAAAAGCTGAAATAAATCATTCTATCTACTATTATTCTGACATTTCACATTCTTAAAATAAAGTGGTGATCCTAACTGACCTAAGACAGGGAATTTTTACTTGGATTAAATGTCAGGAATTGTGAAAAACTGAGTTTAAATGTATTTGGCTAAGGTGTATGTAAACTTCAACTGTAGATGTGGAACTAATCACCTGTGTGAAGCTAACCACAATAAGGATTAGCCACAATAGTGGAATTTGCGGTTCGCCTTCACAATAAATTCCCCATTGAAACTAATCCAAATGGATATAAATTGTGGAATAATGCCATAATTGGACTAGTGAAAAAAAAAGGTTAGGATGTTATATAACTTACAAATAAATACAATGAATTTAACAAACAGTAAAATAACAGTTCAAATCCCATTGTGGATGTATTAGACTGCATAATTGCATTTGGGGCATACGTATATGCAGTGGTGACTCGTCATTCACGGAAAGTGGGGCAAAGTCCCACTTGTTTTGAGCTCCACCTGTTTAGCTATAAAAAAATTTTTTTTGTTGTTGGCTGATTTGCATGTTATTTTGGCATTAATATGTGTCACATATCAGTTTACAAACAATGTAATAAATAAATAAATAAATAGAGTTAATAAAGCCACGTACAAACATGGTCTCTTTTTTGCTTACTTGAGTAAGACAGCTCCAAAATGCAGGTGTTTCAGCCTAGCTCAGTGCTTTCTGTGGTGGTGGGGCAGCCAGCAGAAAATACAGAGCGTAGGGGTTGGTAATGTTCTCTAGTTGCGCTGTGATTGGCTCAGTGTTGTGTCACTCATGGGGACACCACATCACCACGAAATCTACAGGGGGAGCTAGAAAGTTCAAGCCCATTGGGGGCTGCCATATATTTACAATAGAAGTGCCCATCCAAGAAGGCTCAAGGTCATTGGCCACAGATAAAATGACGTCAAATCACGTTATATCTACCATAGCTTTGATTGGACTTATCATGTCAACATCAAGCAGGCATTATCCTGAATCAAGTCGACAATCTACTGGCAAATCCTTTTAAATCTTTGTCATATGAAGAGAAATTATAGATAAAACGTATCGGTGCTCATCGGCCATTGGACATAAACATTACACAACAAGTTGGAAATTTCAAATTCAACAATGAGTCGTTTGGAAGGAATCAGTGGTTAACTGCAAGCGTTGCAAAGCAATCACTAGCCTCCTATTCGGTGGAGAGGGTGTGTGGTCCAAGTCTGGGTTTAAGGTTCTCTTTTCCAAGCTTAAAAGGATAAACATTCACATGCAACACCATGGGCCAGAAATGGTTGAATACATTTGCTATGCTGTCAATCAGCATGCCTTCTGTTGCGTTCAAAACAACTGGAAACTCGGAACTGGAAAATCTCAGACTTCAGAGAGTTCAAGACAACTGGGAACTCTGAAAAAAACGAGCTCCGACTGTGAAAATAAGTTTAACGGTCATCCAACTCGGAATTCCAAGTCGGGAACTCTGGGCTCTTTTTAGAGCTCTGACCTGAAGATCACTGACGTCATGACTCAACCTTGTTTTTTCCCGAGTTCCCAGTTGTCTTGAAAGCACCATAAATCCAGAGAATGACAGACTTTGATGACAAAGTTTGATGACAGAATTTGCCCACAAGAAGGACCGCCGTGCCATCTTCCTGTTCAAGTGAGCACAGCACAAGGTGAGTCCAAAAATGTATTGTATGCTGCTGCATAAATGATGTAATATGCCCGGGAGATATGTCAACTGTAGCTAAGAAAGTAATTGTCACAGATTCTGCCGAGACTGCTCCTCCTCCTGGTTCGGGCAGGCTTCGGCGTTCGCCGTCCCCGGAGTACTAGCTGCCACCGCTCTATGTTTCTTGGTGTGATTGCTTTCGTCTGTCTTTTACACCTGTGTCCGTTTGTGTGTTGATTACTTGTCCTATAAGTTCCTTGTTTTGCTTAGGTTAGATTGTGTGTTGTTTTTCGCCTGTCCGTTGTGCTGCGTGTTTTGTACCTGTTTTCGTGTTTATTTGTTTTACGCACTGTTTGCGTATTTGCTCGCCTCTGTTTATTGTTGAGGTCGTTCTCTGTATTTTTGCCTATTGGTGAACTTCAGTAAACTTTGTTGGACTAGCTTCGGTGTCCTGCGCCTGACTTCCACATACCATACACCTCAGCCCTTGACAGTTATACTAAGTGTACGTTGTGTAGATAGTTGGTCCTTTTTCCCCTCATAACTTAGCCAACTGTTCTGACTTGGTAGTGCACATGTAGCCTATGGCCTGTTTTAGAGTGCGTATATGCACTGTACAGCTTTACCTATTGAGTGTGCACCTATGAAATGGGGTGTAAGCCTACTCAGTGACACCCACAGAACACAACTATGTCGAGTTTACACAATGTGGTTAACGTATTTCATTTCACAGTGGTTTCGGAGTCCTGCAATAAGAGCTAAGACGCTAATATTTGTGTAAACTCCTTGGAATTGTAATTTGTGGGTGTCACTGAGTAAGCTGATACCCCATTTCATGGATGCACACTTTATAGGTAAGGCTGTACAGTCCAATATGACTGTCCAATTCACACAATAGGTTGACTGGTGAGCTTAATGTGGCTCATTTCAGTCTTTCAGAGTCCAACAATAAGATCTAAATGCTAATATTTGTATAACTCTACATAGTTTGGTTCTGTGGGTGTCACTGAGTGGGCTGATACCCCATTTCATGGGTGCACAATCAATAGGTAAGGCTGTACAGTGCATGCAGAGTTGCAAAGAAAAAGCCATATCTTATACTGGCCAATAAAAATAAAATATTAAGATGGGCAGTCTGAGATATGGCTTTTTCTTTGCAACTCTGCCTAGAAGGTCAGCATCCCGGAGTCGCCTCTTCACTGTAAACGTTGAGACTGGTTTTTTGTGGGTCCTATTTAATGAAGCTGCCAGTTGAGGACCTGTGAGGTGCCTGTTTCTCAAACTAGACACTAATGTATTTGTCCTCTTGCTCAGTTGTGCACCGCGGCCTCCCACTCCTCTTTCTATTCTGGTTAGAGACAGATTGCACTGTTCTGTGAAGGGAGTAGTACACAGCGTTGTATGAGCTCTTCAGTTTCTTGGCAATTTCTTGCATGGAATAGCCTTCATTTCTCAGAACAGGAATAGACTGACGAGTTCAGAAGAAAGTTATTTGTTTCTGGCCATTTTGAGCCTGTAATCGAACCCACAATTGCTGATGCTCCAGATACTCAACTAGTCTCAAGAAGGCCAGTTTTATTGCTTCTTTAATCAGCACAACAGTTTTCAGCTGTGCTAAAATAATTGCAAAAGGGTTTTCTAATGATCAATTAGCCTTTTTAAAATGATCAACTTGGATTAGCAATCACAATGTGCCATTGGAACACAGGACTGATGGTTGTTGATAATGGGCCTCTGTACGCCTATGTAGATATTCCATTTAAAATATCAGCCGTTTCCAGCTACAATAGCCATTTACAACATTAACAATGTCTACACTGTATTTCTGATCAATTTGATGTTATTTTAATGGACATAAAAATTGCTTTCCTTTCGAAAACAAGGACATTTCTAAGTGACCCCAAACTTTTGAATGGTAGTGTATATATATATATACACTGCTCAAAAAAATAAAGGGAACACTTAGATCTGAATGAATGAAATAATCTTATTAAATACTTTTTTCTTTACATAGTTGAATGTGCTGACAACAAAATCACACAAAAATTATCAATGGAAATCAAATGTATCAACCCATGGAGGTCTGGATTTGGAGTCACCCTCAAAATTAAAGTGGAAAACCACACTACAGGCTGATCCAACTTTGATGTAATGTCCTTAAAACAAGTCAAAATGAGGCTCAGTAGTGTGTGTGGCCTCCACGTGCCTGTATGACCTCCCTACAACGCCTGGGCATGCTCCTGATGAGGTGGCGGATGGTCTCCTGAGGGATCTCCTCCCAGACCTGGACCAAAGCATCCGCCAACTCCTGGACAGTCTGTGGTGCAACGTGGCGTTGGTGGATGGAGCGAGACATGATGTCCCAGATGTGCTCAATTGGATTCAGGTCTGGGAACGGGCGGGCCAGTCCATAGCATCAATGTGCCTTCCTCTTGCAGGAACTGCTGACACACTCCAGCCACATGAGGACTAGCATTGTCTTGCATTAGGAGGAAACCAGTGCCAACCGCACCAGCATATGGTCTCACAAGGGGTCTGAGGATCTCATCTCGGTACCTAATGGCAGTAAAGCTACCTCTGGCGAGCACATGGAGGGCTGTGCGGCCCCCCAAAGAAATGCCACCCCACACCATGACTGACCCACCGCCAAACCGGTCATGCTGGAGGATGTTGCAGGCAGCAGGACGTTCTCCACGGTGTCTCCAGACTCTGTCACGTCTGTCACGTGCTCAGTGTGAACCTGCTTTTATCTGTGAAGAGCACAGGGCGCCAGTGGCAAATTTGCCAATCTTGGTGTTCTCTGGCAAATGCCAAACGTCCTGCACGGTGTTGGGCTGTAAGCACAACCCCCACCTGTGGACGTCGGGCCCTCATACCACCCTCATGGAGTCTGTTTCTGACTGTTTGAGCAGACACATGCACATTTGTGGCCTGCTGGAGGTCATTTTGCAGGGCTCTGGCAGTGCTCCTCCTGCTCCTCCTTGCACAAAGGCGGAGGTAGCGGTCCTGCTGCTGGGTTGTTGCCCTCCTACGGCCTCCTCCATGTCTCCTGATGTACTGGCCTGTCTCCTGGTAGCGCCTCCATGCTCTGGACACTACGCTGACAGACACAGCAAACCTTCTTGCCACAGCTCGCATTGATGTGCCATCCTGGATGAGCTGCACTACCTGAGCCACTTGTGTGGGTTGTAGACTCCGTCTCATGCTACCACTAGAGTGAAAGCACCGCCAGCATTCAAAAGTGACCAAAACATCAGCCAGGAAGCATAGGAACTGAGAAGTGGTCTGTGGTCACCACCTGCAGAACCACTTCTTTATTGGGGGTGTCTTGCTAATTGCCTATAATTTCCACCTGTTGTCTATTCCATTTGCACAACAGCATGTGACATTTATTGTCAATCAGTGTTGCTTCCTAAGTGGACAGTTTGATTTCACAGAAGTGTGATTGACTTGGAGTTACACTGTGTTGTTTAAGTGTTCCCTTTATTTTTTTGACCAGTGTATGTATATGTATATATATATATATATATATATATGCAACAAATGGGATTGGAGAGACGCTACCATCTCCGAATTACATAAACGAGCACACTGCTCAGGAGTATTTCGCATCACCAAACCATCCTCATCATTTATGCTGACTCCTGGGTGAGTAACCATGCTCACAGAAGCAACAGAGGATACAATAGGATTTTCACTGGTAATGGGGGATTCGATACCAACTCTAACATGATAGGCTTTAATCATGTTAATGTGACATACCCGAAATGGGCGTCTACGGTCTGGCGTTTTCATAACATAATCAGTATCACTGAGTTTTCGCTCCACCACATATGGGCCAGAGAAACTGGAAGAGAGACACGAGCCGGGTACTGGCAACAACACCAAGACTTGGTCACCTGGTTGAAAAGAATGAGACACAGTTTTTACATCAAAGTGACGTTTCATTTTATTTTGTGTGGAAGACAGATTTTCTCTGGCTACAGCACATGCGTCATGCAACCGCTCCCGGACTTGACTAACATAGTCTAGTACATTAGTAGAGGACCCAACTGAATCATCAGCCATAATTTGTTCTTTCAGAACCTTGAGAGACCCTCTCAAGGTGTGACCAAAGATTAGCTCAGCTGGGCTAAACCCAAGAGACTCTTGTACAGTCTCCCGAATAGCAAACAGCACGTATGGCACCCCCTCATCCCAATCTTTTTCTGTGTCCATACAGTATTTATGCAACATGGCTTTTAGCGTCTGATGCCAACGTTCCAGCGCACCCTGACTCTCCAGGTGGTAAGCGCTAGACATCTGATGGGACACTGACAAGGACTTCAACACACTTCCATACAATCTCGATGTAAAATTAGTGCCTTGATCCGTCTGTACGATTTTTAGAAATCCAAAGGTAGAGAAATACTTAATCAGCGCCTTCACAATTGCCTTACTTGTGATTTTACGCATAGGAATCGCCTCTGGGTACCTTGTAGCCGTACACATTATTGTTAACAATTATTGATTACCCGACTTAGTCCTGGGTAATGGACTAACACAATCGATTATTACTTTCTCAAACGGCTCTCCCATGACCGGAATCAGGCAGAGAGGAGCCGGGGGAAATTACTTGGTTAGGCTTCCCCACCACTTGGCACGTACTACATGTACGGCAATAACGAGCCACATCCCGTTTCATTCCCGGCCAGAAGAAATGATGGAGGATTCGATCGTAGGTTTTAGTCACCCCTAGATGACCAGACCAGGGAATATCATGAGCTATGGACAACACCTTTGTCTGAAACGTGGCAGGAACTACAATCTGGAAAACGGAACTCCAATCATTTTCTAGGTCAGCAATGGGAGTCCATTTTCTCATCAAAAGACCCTTCTCAAGGAAATATGTCCCACCTTTCCTTTTTTGCCTCACTCAAAGGTAACTTGGAGCAAAAACGTTTAGCCAAACCCACATCCTCTTTCTGGGCAGCTATTAGCTTCTCCCGAGTAACTGGCAACCTTAAACAGTCCACCGAGGAAGCCATTGTCTTGTCTTTATTACCATCGTCATGATCAGAACTCACTGGGAACACAGGAGTAGAACACTGGATATCTTCCCCATTCAACATAGGTGCAAGCACAGAGTCAGCTAAGTCTACCATGGTACCTAAGCGACGCGACTGCGCACGCGTAATGGCACACGCTGGAAATGCTTCGGGAAACGTAGTGGCCAAAACATCAGCACTTGACTGAGCATCAGGCTTGTCTAGTACTTCTAACACAGGCACAACTTTGCCTCCTGCTAGATCGTTACCCATGATTAGAGCAACCCCATTTACGGGAAGCTCGGACTGTACACCGATTCTGAAACATCCACCTCACTAGATCAGAAGTCAAATGGACAGTATGTAACGGAACAGGCACACAACCCATTTCGATCCCCCTTAATAATACACTAGAGCCACAATAAGACTCCTCTGACCAGGGCAGAACACTTGAGAGAATTACAGACTGAGCCGCACCAGTATCTCTCAATATCAATACTGGCTTTTGTTCTCCAGAATCACCTGTCAGTGAAACAAAGCCTTAGTACAACCCCAGGACTCTCCTTTACAGAGCTCTTAGTGGTTACCTTAATCAAACCCACACTTTTATGGGTTATAGGGGTTGAAGGTGGTGACTTGCGTTTTAGAGACATACATCCCGAAATTACGTGTCCGACTTTATGACAGTAAAAACATGCGCGTTCCTCCTTTGGAGTCAGCCGGGAACCTCCTGAGTAACGGTGGGAATTGTAGACAGGAGAGGATACAACCGGTCTATTCTCACTACGGGGTGTGGGAAACACCGATTTATGTGTTAACACAAACTCATCTGCCAGCACCGCGGCTTCAGATAACTTTAACACTTTCTGTTCATTAATGTATACAACCAACCGCTCTGGGAGGCTGTTTTTATATTCTTCCAATAACATTAATTCACGAAGACCTTCAAAGTCATTGGTTTTACTCGCTGAGCACCATTTGTCAAAGAGACTCCTTATCTCTAGCGAATTCAACAAACGTTTTTATGGAGGATTTGGAGTGCTTTCTAAACTTTTGTCTATAAGCCTCCGGCACAAGCTCATACCCCCGGAGCACAGTAGCCTTAACAATGTCGTAATTAAGTCAGTGAGAGAGCGAGTACCCATCACCGCCTGCGCTTTAACGGACAATTTACACTGAAGTAACAGCGGCCACACATCCCTAGGCCAATTCAAAGCCACTGCAATGCGTTTGAATGCACAAAAGTAAGAGTCAACCTCAGACTCACGGAATCTTCATCTTAATGTCCTTTTCTGCTTCCAACTCCAGTCGGCGCATCTCCAACTTGAGATGTAAATCATCCTTTCGGAATTGTGCTCTCTCTTCCGCCTCCAGCTGCAAGTGTACAGCCATAGGCATAGGAGAGAGAGGGTCAAATCGAGGCAAGGTGGCCGGGGCCTTATAGTCGACCTCATCGTCGGGCCTATACGGGGTACCTGGAGCATCCACCACCTCTCCCACCGCAGGCCGAGGCAAAACCAACACCTGCTGTTCAATCAGCGCCGCTAACACCAATGCCCTTACCTCCGCCTTAACAAAAACCCTTGGCACAGAGATATCTAAATGGTCTGCCAAAATCTCTAAATCCATTCTCCTACAATTCTCAAAACCCTCCCACGTAGGGTTATCCAGAAAAAACTTCAGGTTAAAGGTGGCCATTTTCTAAATCCACCACCTACAGTGGGGAAAAAAAGTATTTAGTCAGCCACCAATTGTGCAAGTTCTCCCACTTAGAAAGATGAGAGAGGCCTGTAATTTTCATCATAGGTACACGTCAACTATGACAGACAAAATGAGAAAATGTTTTCCAGAAAATCACATTGTAGGATTTTTAATGAATTTATTTGCAGATTATGGTGGAAAATAAGTATTTGGTCAATAACAAAAGTTTCTCAATACTTTGTTATATACCCTTTGTTGGCAATGACACAGGTCAAACGTATTCTGTAAGTCTTCACAAGGTTTTCACACACAGTATTTTGGCCCATTCCTCCATGCAGATCTCCTCTAGAGCAGTGATGTTTTGGGGCTGTCGCTGGGCAACACAGACTTTCAACTCCCTCCAAAGATTTTCTATGGGGTTGAGATCTGGAGACTGGCTAGGCCACTCCAGGACCTTGAAATGCTTCTTACGAAGCCACTCCTTCGTTGCCTGGGCAGTGTGTTTGGGATCATTGTCATGCTGAAAGACCCAGCCACGTTTCATCTTCAATGCCCTTGCTGATGGAAGGAGGTTTTCACTCAAAATCTCAAGATACATGGCCCCATTCATTCTTTCCTTTACACGGATCAGTCGTCCTGGTCCCTTTGCAGAAAAACAGCCCCAAAGCATGATGTTTCCACCCCCATGCTTCACAATAGGTATGGTGCTCTTTGGATGCAACTCAGCATTCTTTGTCCTCCAAACACGACGAGTTGAGTTTTTACCAAAAAGTTATATTTTGGTTTCATCTGACCATATGACATTCTCCCAATCCTCTTCTGGATCGTCCAAATGCACTCTAGCAAACTTCAGACGGGCCTGGACATGTACTAGCTTAAGCAGGGGGACACGTCTGGCACTGCAGGATTTGAGTCCCTGGCGGCGTAGTGTGTTACTGATGGTAGGCTTTGTTACTTTGGTCCCAGCTCTCTGCAGGTCATTCACTAGGTCCCCCCGTGTGGTTCTGGGATTTTTGCTCACCGTTCTTGTGATAATTTTGACCCCACGGGGTGAGATCTTGCGTGGAGCCCCAGATCGAGGGAGATTATCAATGGTCTTGTATGTCTTCCATTTCCTAATAATTGCTCCCACAGTTGATTTCTTCAAACCAAGCTTCTTACCTATTGCAGATTCAGTCTTCCCAGCCTGGTGCAGGTCTACAATTTTGTTTCTGGTGTCCTTTGACAGCTCTTTGGTCTTGGCCATAGTGGAGTTTGGAGTGTGACTGTTTGAGGTTGTGGACAGGTGTCTTTTATACGGATAACAAGTTCAAACAGGTGCCATTAATACAGGTAACGAGTGGAGGACAGAGGAGCCTCTTAAAGAAGAAGTTACAGGTCTGTGAGAGCCAGAAATCTTGCTTGTTTGTAGGTGACCAAATACTTATTTTCCACCATAATTTGCAAATAAATTCATAAAAAATCCTACAATGTGATTTTCTGGATTTTTTCTCTCAATTTGTCTGTCATAGTTGACGTGTACCTATGATGAAAATTACAGGCGTCTCTCATCTTTTTAAGTGGGAGAACTTGCACAATTGGTGGCTGACTAAATACTTTTTTCCCCTGGGCAATATGGACTTTCAGCTCCCTCCAAAGATTTTCTATTGGGTTCAGGTCTGGAGACTGGCTAGGCCACTCCAGGACCTTGAGATGCTTCTTACGGAGCCACTCCTTAGTTGCCCTGGCTGTGTGTTTCGGGTCGTTGTCATGCTGGAAGACCCAGCCACGACCCATCTTCAATGCTCTTACTGAGGGAAGGAGGTTGTTGGCCAAGATCTCGCGATACATGGCCCCATCCATCCTCCCCTCAATACGGTGCAGTCGTCCTGTCCCCTTTGCAGAAAAGCATCCCCAAAGAATGATGTTTCCACCTCCATGCTTCACGGTTGGGATGGTGTTCTTGGGGTTGTACTCATCCTTCTTCTTCTTTCTCCAAACACGGCGATTGGAGTTTAGACCAAAAAGCTCTATTTTTATCTCATCAGACCACATGACCTTCTCCCATTCCTCCTCTGGATCATCCAGATGGTCATTGGCAAACTTCAGACGGGCCTGGACATGCGCTGGCTTGAGCAGGGGGACCTTGCGTGCGCTGCAGGATTTTAATCCATGACGGCGTAGTGTGTTACTAATGGTTTTCTTTGAGACGTGGTCCCAGCTCTCTTCAGGTCATTGACCAGGTCCTGCCGTGTAGTTCTGGGCTGATCCCTCACCTTCCTCATGATCATTGATGCCCCACGAGGTGAGATCTTGCATGGAGCCTCAGACCGAGGGTGATTGACCGTCATCTTGAACTTCTTCCATTTTCTAATAATTGCGCCAACAGTTGTTGCCTTCTCACCAAGCTGCTTGCCTATTGTCCTGTAGCCCATCCTAGCCTTGTGCGGGTCTACAATTTTATCCCTGATGTCCTTACACAGCTCTCTGGTCTTGGCCATTGTGGAGAGGTTGGAGTCTGTTTGATTGAGTGTGTGGACAGGTGTCTTTTATACAGGTAACGAGTTCAAACAGGTGCAGTTAATACAGGTAATGAGTGGAGAACAGGAGGGCTTCTTAAAGAAAAACTAACAGGTCTGTGAGAGCCGGAATTCTTACTGGTTGGTAGGTGATCAAATACTTATGTCATGCAATAAAATGCAAATTAATTACTTAAAAATCATACAATGTGATTTTCTGGATTTTTGTTTTAGATTCCGTCTCTCACAGTTGAAGTGTACCTATGATAAAAATGACAGACCTCTACATGCTTTGTAAGTAGGAAAACCTGCAAAATCGGCAGTGTATCAAATACTTGTTCTCCCCACTGTATATATATATATGTGTGTGTGTGTATATGTTATGCCCCAATGCAATTATGAAGTCTATTAAATCCACCGTTTTTCTACTGTTTATTATCAAATTAATTCATTATTGTATTTATTTCTTAGTTATATAACAACATTCCAACCTTGTTTAGCATGATCTAGTCCAAATGTGACATTATTCCACTATTTGTATCTGTTTGTATCAGTTTCGATGGGGGACTTTTATTTTGAAGGCGAACAGCAAACGCCACGATTGTGGCTAATCCTTATTGTGGCTAGCTTCACACAAGTGAACTGACCCACAAAATTGGTTACTTCATTTTTTATTTGAATCATAAATCTATTAAATGTCCAATATCCCCTGTTTCCCAACCTATGTCAATGGGAGTGAGACTGAGTGTACCGATATACTGGGATTGGCTGACCGACATCCAAATGAAATATATACAGTCAGCAAGAGAATGACTGCCACCAGAGAGACATTGCACAATTATTCAAGCTCTTCTATAAAATTACAAAAAAATTAAATCAGGAATGTGAAATATAATATGGACTACAAAGGGAGTGTATTTCCTCCAGAATTTGAAACCGCTTTTTTATTTTACATAGTCACTACTAGCAAGCTTCTCATTAAGACCTCGACAATCTGAATGGTTTCAAAGGGAGATTGTTGGTCACTGAATTACATTTTCATAAAGAACCAAATTGTATTTCAGTATTATTCCCACACAGTATTTCTGATTCATAACAATACATATGGGAGAAAATGTGATCTTATAAGGACTGTATTATTAGTTTTTTTTTATTTTTTTTATTGTCCTCCCCTAAGAAAGATGGGTCAGTCGACTCCCTCTGCCCGCGAGCTGTTTTTGTACCCTCTGCTACAGAACAGTTTTGTGTGGCGCGGGCCTTCAATCAGTAGCTGCTCTACGTTCTTTCCAAAAGATGCTCGCTCACCGAATCAAAACAATAAAACGAAGAACAAGAATTCTCAAGGAACTCTTGCCTCTAAACAAACTTGGATACACTTCAAATCAAGTAACTTCCTCGTAGTTTGAAGGGTGTATTTGTTATTTTATTTCACTACTATCGCTCTCGAACGTTTACAAGACCAAGCTCGCGCCAGTCTGATGAATTCGCCGAACCAGGACGAAGATGATGTGCCCGTTAAAGACCCGGTAAAATACGGCGAGCTGGTCATATTGGGGTGAGTAACAGTAGGCTAGACGGATAAATAGTAGTTCATCTCACCGGATCGAAACTGAACTAATAGTCGTAGTAGCGCGATTCGCCTACTACTATTATGTTCGCCTACTACGAAAAAATTGAAAGGATGACGTGTGAGTCGATTGAGTTCGGTTGGTTTTGTTCTATACAGACAAACGTTATCCTTTATTGCTGTACAGAAAATGTAAGCTTATTGTTATTTCGCAACATATTTGCCCCGCAAAATTGTGGGGAAATTATTGTGAAGTTGCAAGAGAACGAGCGCTAAGTATGGTAACGTTACAGTAACTTTGTAACACTGGAGGACTGATTTGATACACTCTGGTTATGTCGACGAAATATTGTTACATTGTTTACAGCGCCCGAATATAATTGGTATAATAAGTAGCTGCTACATTGCACCATAAGCCTACACTGAAATTAGGAAGGAGGATGTAGCCTTTTTTCTTCAATAAAGGTCTGAGTGGGTGTAAAATCACCACTCGATTGCTCAGGCTGAAAATACCTATGATGTCATACTATTCTGGAGCTGTGATGATCGCAGAAAGTGGGACACTGGATGAAACCAAACCAACCGATAAAACACAGCCAAACATATCTCACCACAATTAATGTGTATATATAGCCAATTTTTGTGTTTCACTTAGGGAATTAATCAACAACCACACACAGGCCTATTGGAACATTCATAAATGGAGCCTGCATGTTAGCTAACATATTTTCCCCACTCATACCAGACAGGATGTGTGTAAGAGAGACAGACATTCAGCATTTCCACCTCTGCCCAGTCTATAGTCCTGAGGATCAGTTGCTTATCTACTCTCCCATGCACTCTCTCATTCTCAAACTTCCGCCAAGCTTCCAGAGCATCCTGTATACAGGCCTGTGATGCAGTGACCCCATGATATCCCTCTCCACCCCCCCCCCCCCCCCCCTGAACTAGACCACTGACCAATCCCAAATCAACCCCTAGCCCTGACTTGGGCACAGATATTCAAATATTGGATAGGTATGAGCAATATAGTTATTATAGCTAGACTACCTCTTGTCCGGAATTTTTTGGCATGTTGCATGTACCTCTCCAATGCTCTCAGACCTACACAAGTAACACTACATAAGGGTAGAGGCTAATGGTTTATCCACCGTCTCGTGTTAACGCTCCCGGGTCTAAACACATGGTTCTACCCACCAGAGACTGGGGTTCAATCCCTGCATCCTCCCTTTTCACACTTTACTGTCTCCCCCTCTCGTTTCAGTACTGTCTCAATAACATGCAAAAAATACGCAAGGAGAGTGGAATTCCACTCCTTTTAAAAATAAAAGAAACTGTCTGACTACTAGCTCTAGTAAGTGTAGTAATAGTAATGTGTTAGCAGTATGGTTAAATCTCCACCTAGCCCTCGTGGCTATGCTGTCCATATGCTGCTGACCATCATGGGCATAGAGTCAGGCTGCACTTGAATACTGATTAGCCGCATTCTCCCCCCTGTAGCTAAAGGACATACAGTGGCAGAGAGAAAACAGCCATGCGTGACACTACAAGGCACGCAGTCCTCTGCAGAAATGCTATTGGAATCTCCCTCGCTCCTTTGTAATTACACTGTAATGATTTAGTCATTACATATATAGTCCCCTGTCGCTCAGTTGGTAGAGCATGGCGCTTGCAACGCCAGGGTTGTGGGTTCGTTTCCCACGGGGGGCCAGTATGAAAATGTATGCACTCACTAACTGTAAGTCGCTCTGGATAAGAGCGTCTGCTAAATGACTAAAATGTAAATGTTAAAAATGAAATCTTCATACACAGACCCAATGATGTTCTAGGAAATGCTGAATGTTCTTCCATGTTCGCTCTCTTGGATAACTAGCTGCAGTATAACATTGAGGAAATCTTGAGAGAACCCTCTCCTCGTCGCTATCAGACATGTATATTTTGACTATAACTAGCCTATGTTATGCTACGATGGCATGATTTGCCAGATCCACCTTAACCTTCACATGCTCTGCAGTCTCAGCCTGTCTATCTCAGTGCAGGGCATGTGATGTGGTGATTGTTCTGAACCAGAACCAGAGTCCCTGTCTGCTATCTGTCATTCATTATCTTAGTTAGACTGGGCTGAGTGGGCTCTCTGGTTCTGTATGCTACCCAGGGCCCAGCTCTGCTGCTCACCCCTGCCCTTTGCTCTCATGCCAACTTCTCCTTCTCTACATTTCTATCTTTCTCTGTCTTACTTCTCTCTCTCTCTCTCTCTCTCTCTCTCTCTCTCTCTCTCTCTCTCTCTCTCTCTCTCTCTCTCTCTCTCTCTCTCTCTCTCTCCATCCCCTCCCCCCTCCCCAGTGCTGTTTGCTGACTCTCTGAGAGAAGCAGTCCTCGGTGGCTCTTCTGCCCTCTACAAAAATAAGCCCTGTGTCGGGGGGCAGAGGAAGTGAATATTTCATACTGCGTACAGCTGTGCTGTAGGGTTGGGCGATGTCAACCTTTTTCCTATTGTGATTATGTACTCATAAAACATTGTGATATACGATGGTATCGCCCCCTATTGGCTCGTATTTTAATAGCGATTAATCGCGTGCTACAACTGGACGAATCATGACGAAAGATAATGTTGTTGAAAGCCTGGGCAGAGGCTAAGTGCAAGCAAATATTTTATAATATTCCTTTCTGGTGGAGAATCAGCATGGAACAGGTGTGTGTGTGTGTGTGTGTGTGTGTCTGTGTCTCACATACATGATGGGGGGAGGGGAGTATTTATGTCTGTAATAAAGCCCTTTTGGTGGGAAAAACTCATTCTGAGTGGCTGGGCCTGGCTCTCCCCAGTGGCTGGGCCTATGGCCTCCCAGGCCCACCCATGGCTGCGCCCCTGCCCAGTCATGTGAAGTCTGTAGATTAGGGCCTAATCAATTTATTTCAATTGACTGATTTCCTTCTATGAACTGTAACTCAGTAAAATCTTTGAAATTGTTGCGTTTATATTTTTGATCAGTATAGTTAAGGAGTGTCCGTTTTATAAAAAATAAATGAATAGGTTTAGGCTTTAAGGCCCATTCATCCGACAGTGTGACAGAGCGAGAGAGAGAAACAATGTTTTCTGACTGGACATTTTGCGCTGTTTTGGTGGAGTTCTCTGCTCTGTCTAGTCCTCTCTTGCGTTCTGTAGGCCTATATAACATAGGCTATATCAAATAGAAAGGAACAGGCATATTACTCTGAATGTTATTCGTGTGCTGCCCTGCCGTCCGCTGGCCAACTCCATTCTTTACTGCGCAGGACCAGTCAAGTTCAAATAGGTTAAACCATCGTCTGTCACATCACGATGTCGTCACCATCGACGATGGCTGTCAGTTATCGTTGATAGACAATACTATCATAATATCGCCAAACCCTACTGCGTTTTGCCTGGCCAGTTCTGGTCCATCTGCTTCCCGCATCACATTGCATCTCGGCCTTCTCTCATCTCTTTCTGTATCCCTCGCTTCCTGACCTCTGCCCTGCTCTCTTCCTGCTCTCTCTCACGCTCTCCCTCATGTTTACCCCCTTTCTCTCTGCCCTCTCTCCCTGTATTTCTCCGCCCTCTTTCCCTGCCCTGTCTCTTTCTTTCTGGTCTACCTCTCCTCTTTTCCCTCTTTCTCCTTACCCCCTCTCCTCCTGCCTGTTCAGCTCTGTCCTGATGTGACACAGGATCATTGTACAGGTAGCAGTGGGTTCCCTTCAGATCTCCTCTCCTTAGATCTCATGACCGGGCATCTCTACTGCACTCTGTTCTAACACTGTGGAAAGGGAAATGTCTTGGCTTGTCTAGTCTGGTCTGGACTAACATTGTGAAAGGGAAAGATCTTGGCTTAGGTCTGGTTTAGAACTGTGGAATGATTCTGATCGTCCAGGAAGAGCAGCTGCAGCTTGGCATAGAGAGGCATAGCTTTGTTAAAGAGGAGAGAGGGAGGGCTGGCAAGAGACCTAGAAAGAGGGAGTGAGAGAGAGAGAGAAGAAAAGAGCGAGGGTGGCCAAGAGCGAGAGAGGATTGCAAGACTAAGAGAGCGAGCGAGAGGAGTGATTTGATTTGAAAGCAGGATTGATGTCCCCTCACAAAGGGCTCTGTGTCCACTGGGCATCATCTGAATAGTGTTTAATAGGTACCATGCCCCGCTGATTAGCTGAAAGCGGCCCTCACCGTGAACTCTTAGCGTGACGGCGCAGCTCTACTCAGTTGCCCAGAAAGCTAGAGACGAGACACGAAAGAGTTTAGATTTGAACAATCAGCAGAGATGACAGCACAGTTCCACTTAGCCTAACGCTTGCTCATTCTCTCTCTTTCTCTCTTCCGTGTCTCTCGCCGTCTCTTTCGGTGCTGACACACACTAACAAACGCATACACACACACAGAAAAGTGCCCAGAAGTGAGGTTAAGAAGGAGTTGAACCTACAAGTATTCAGAGCACCATATTCATTCAACCATTGTTATTCAGGCATTTGCTGAATACAGTTTAATTGGTGTTTCAGTGTAAGGAGTGTTCGCCCAGTAAGCATGCTATTCTGAGGTTTCAAGTGGCGTGTCAGTGAATTGGGCTCAAGTGATACTTATCCGTATATGAGCGAGTAGTTGTACATTAGTTGTCTGTGAGGAATGAGTGGTGGAGGTGATAGGGATTTGCAATATCACATCTCCAATGATCACGAGGTGAATAGGCTACATGGCATATTCTCTTACTTCATTTCTATTGGTGACCACATTTAAACATTTTTCCAGATTTTTTTTGTTAGTTGGTTGGGTTACAGGCACAATATTCATATAATTTAATATATTCGGTTCATATCATATTTTATATAAAGCAGGCAGACAGGCATCGTGGCATTCAGTTACTGTTAGATTGAACGAATGGGCAAAATTAGTGACCTAAGCGACTTTGAGCGTGGTATGATCGTCAGTGCCAGGCGCGCTGGTTCCAGTATCTCAGAAACGGCCGGCCTCCTGGGCTTTTCACGCACGACAGTGTCTAGGGTTTACCGAGAATGATGCGACAAACAAAAAAACATCCAGTCAGCGGCAGTCCTATGGACGAAAACTGTTTGTTTATGAGAGGTCGAAGGAGAATGGCAAGCAAACAGGCGAGCCACAAACAGGCAAATAACGGCGCAGTACAACAGTGGTGTGCAGAATGTCATCTCGGAACGCACAACTGATCAGTCCTTGTCACAGATGGGCTATTGCAGCAAAGGACCACTCCTATCAGCTAAAAACAAGAAGAAGTGGCTCCAGTGGGCACACGATCACCAACTCTGGACAATTGAGGAGTGGAAAAACATTGCCTGGTCCGACGAATCCCGGTTCCTGTTGCGTCATGCTGATGGCTGAGTCAGGATTTGACATAAGCAACATGAGTCCATGGACCCATCCTGCCTGGTGTCAACGGTACAGGCTGGTGGCAGTGGTGTAGTCATGTGGGGAATGTTTTCCTGGCACATGTTAGATCCCTTGATACCAACTGAGCAAGGTTTCCATGCCCCGAACAATTCAGGCTATTCTGGAGGGGTGTCTGACCCGGTACTAGATGGGTGTACCAAATAAACTGGCCACTGAGTGTATATTTCTGTCATACCTGTGGGCTGCCACTCAGAAAAAGAAAGAAAATATGCATAGATACAAAGGAATGATCATATTACATCGTTTAGTTTAGTAACAAAACATTTAGCATGTAAAGGAATGATTTATTTAATCATGTTGAATCTCTGTATGTGTTTGTGTTCTCTGTAGGTACAATGGCTCTCTGCCCAGTGGAGACCGGGGGAGGAGGAAGAGCCGCTTCGCTCTGTACCGGAGGACCAAGGCCAACGGAGTCAAACCCAGCACTGTTCACATCCTCAACACACCACAAGGCAGCAAGGTGTGTGTGTGTGTGTGTGTGTGTGTGTGTGTGTGAGAATGTGATGTTACCATAGTCTTCCTATGGTGGGAAATGCTGTCCTCATGGTAGGCCGACAGTAACGGTGGACAGAGAGTGTGTGTGTGTGTGTGTGTGTGTGTGTGTGTGTGTGTGTGTGTGAAAGAGAGAGGATATCTCAGCAAAATGAGGATGTTGAAGTCTACCCTAAACTCTCCTCTCCTGTGGTGGTGTTGTGATTGCAGGCAGTCCACAGCAGGGGGCAGCACAGCATCTCCTTCACTCTGTCCCGCAACCAGACAGTGGTGGTGGAGTACTGCCACGACAACGACACTGACATGTTCCAGGTAAACCCCACAACAAAACTTTTTTTGTTGTTGGCTAAATACGAAAATAATGCTTGCCTGCTTATCTAGGTAATACTCAGTTCTTTGTCTTCCAAAAACAGGAAGAACAGAAAGAGGATAGCTACCGAACACCCAGGTGTTGCTACCACTTTTTCCCTTTTTGGAAGACAAAGAATTTGGTTGTTATTTTCGCTTTTGCTGTGTGTATACAACCTCCTCCAGAGTTTGTGTATCGGATGCTTTATTGGGGGAATACTCTCCACCACATATGGGCTTGGCGTGTGTGTGTGACACACTGAAATAAAGAAGAATGGAATCATTGTATGAGTAAGAACCACACCAGCAGCCTTCCACAACAGCAGGGGAACGGGATGAATATTCAATCAGTTCTGAAATAGATCCCACGGGGGGCCAGTATGAAAATGTATGCACTCACTAACTGTAAGTCGCTCTGGATAAGAGCGTCTGCTAAATGACTAAAATGTTAAATGTAATGTCTGGTGGCCAGCTTAGAACAGGGGCCCAGATACATTCAAAGCACGGAGAGCGTTGTAGAACTATGAAGAAATGTATCTTAAGTGGGTTATCACAGGTGGTTAATTTACCGTGAGTAACTGCACACAGCTTGAAATTAAATGTAGATGTTATTGCTATTTTTGTGTGAAAGATTATTCAAATCGTGGCAAGGAATAAGCACAGCAGGATCCTTCAAGTCCTGGCCTAATTAACAAGTTAAAGAAAAGCTCAAATCATCAAAATCACATCATCAATAAAACCAAAATCACGACTTGACATAAATATTACTTTAAGTGGAGCAAAGGACCTTTTAAAATTGCTTTCCCAACGAACCCTGTTCTGAACACAATAAAGATCCCATGTAATGCTTCTCTCTCTCTCCCGTTTCCCCTGTAGATTGGGCGCTCCACAGAGTGTCCCATAGACTTTGTTGTGACGGACACATCAGGAGAGGGGAAGGAGGGCGAGGACCCCTCGGTGGCCCCCAGCACCATCTCCCGCTTCGCCTGCAGGGTGGTGTGTGAACGCAGCCCCCCCTACACCGCACGCATCTACGCCGCTGGCTTTGACTCCTCCAAAAACATATTTCTAGGGGTGAGTGTGTAGCACGGGCTCGGTAGAGAGACCAAATGGAGAGCTCTAAATGGATGTCAGTTGAAAATGAGTTGGAGTAGAATCACACTTCATTAGGGCCACGTTCATTAGGTACAAACGGGAGACAACAGTGTGTTCTTATAGGACAGGTTCAGGTAGTACCTACCTACGTTTTCTCAAATTGGGTGGCTACTGAACACAACCCATCCTAGATGTGAATAACCAAGCTTCTGTTCTTTCTCCGTTTTCTTATTCTATTTCATCTTCTTCATCACCTCCTCCTCTTCCAGGAGAAAGCCACTAAGTGGAAGAACCCGGACGGCCACATGGATGGTTTGACCACAAACGGGGTGCTGGTGATGCACCCTGAGGGCTTCCCTGAGGACAGCAGACAGGGCCTGTGGAGGGAGATCTCTGTTTGTGGGGACGTCTACGCCCTCCGAGAGACACGCTCTGGACCCAGCCGAGGCAAACTGGTCAGTACCGTAGGCTACAAGAGGTACAACCAGGGCACCCTATTACCTATGGACCCTGGTCAAAAGGAGTGCACTATATAGGGAATAGACACCTGTATGTATCTGTGAACATATCATTTTCTCTGATTTGTTCTTTGTGTGCATATGTACTAGTGTTTAGCAGTAGTAGTCTGATGTCCTCCCTGTGTGTGTGTGTGTCTCCTGGCCTGCAGGCGGAGGGAGAGAGCAGTGCCCTGCGTGATGGTTCTCTGGTGGACCTGTGTGGAGCCACTCTGCTGTGGCGTACTGGAGAGGGCCTGCTCCACGCTCCCACCCTCCGCCACCTGGAGGCGCTGCGACAGGAGCTCAACGCTGCCCGGCCACAGTGTCCTGTAGGCCTCAGTACCCTGGCATTCCCCAGCCTGCCACGCAGCCACAGGTGGGTAGCTACTACACAGTGACAGACAAGGAGCTACACCACAAGGAGGTAGTATTCATGAGTTGACCCTATCTACTGGTACAGTGGTCGGGGCAAATTCAACCTTGAGAACTACACAACATTTCTCGATTACAACTACGTTTTTATCCCTTGTAGTCTATTTATAGCTATTTTACGATACAACTACTACCAATAAAATAAATGATGCTTTGAGTTTGAGGAAAAACTTAAACCTAGTAGTTTTCCTTTTCTCCCTAGTCTGGAGGAGCGCCAGCCCTGGGTTTACCTCACCTGCGGACACGTGCACGGCCGCCACGACTGGGGCCAGCGCCCCGAGCGCCAGGAGGCGAGAGGAGGAGGAGAGGGAGAGGGGGAAGGAAGGATCTCCACAGTCCGCCGGGAGTGCCCTCTATGCAGGAGCGTGGGGCCCTACGTGCCCCTGTGGCTGGGGTGTGAGCCTGCCGTGTACGTGGATGCAGGAGCGCCTACGTACGCGTTTGTACCCTGCGGCCACGTGTGTTCAGAGAGGACAGCCAAGTACTGGGCGGATACCCCGCTGCCCCATGGGACCCACGCCTTCCGGCCCACCTGTCCCTTCTGCTCTGCCCCTCTTAGCAGCACTCCACAGGGCTGGACACGCCTCATCTTCCAGGGCCCCATCGACTAGCCTGGGCCCCACGGATGCATTCCACAACTACTACGCAACAGTGGAACCAACCAAGTCACTAAGCCAAAGGCCCAATCCTAACTTGAGATAATAGTGTGCAACTAATGTGAATATTTCTCAAATGTACACTACATCTGTTAGCTGTTAGACAAGTGTGTGTACCTCAAACATTTGTGTAAATCATGCATTGATGTCAGTTTAGGATCTGTGCGGTAGTTTGCATTAGACACACATTTCTCTCAAGGTAAGATTTGGCCATAACAGATCCTCCCTTCAAAAGCAATAAGAACACCACTATAGCAAAGCATTAAACCCGTAGATAAGCTAGTTTTTTGGCTAGTCATCCATGTCTCCAATTCTGTCTCTCTTCAGACATGGCTGAATGTTGTCTGCAGCTCAAGGGCTAAACCTAAGGTGTGTTGAAGTCACTGGATGTTCATGATTGCTGGTTTCCTGACAAATTCCTCTCAGCCCAATTTTGAACCAATAATGTAATGATGCTTCTGCAGTTTTTGAGTGAATATTCCTTTTGACAAATATGAATTATCCTGAAAATAAAAAGTTGTAATATTTTGCGAAGCGGTTCAACCCCAAAGTACCAATAACTTACTCTACATTTGCAAATATAAGTGATGTTGGTGAACATTCTACAGTTTGACCACACCTCAGGTTTATGACCAAACAGACAGACAGGGTCCGTGTCATGAGACATTATAGCAGAAAGGTCAAAAAGCGTGACCTAAAGTAACCTCAGAAGACATCTTTTCAATGAAAATATAACTATTTTATTAAAATGGGGGGGTGTTTGGGATGGGTTGGGATTTCATTTATGTGTTGAGTGTAAAGTAAGATACAACTATTTTTCTATCTTGAGTATTGTTTTTAGTTAAATGTGATTTCTCAATGTAAGCGTTTTCTGGAAGTGTATGACTTATTATGTGTGTTCGATGAAAGTAAGTGAGATAAAATTGCCAACACTGTGTCACACACATTACACGACCATAAAAAATTGCCCAGACAATGAATGTAGCCAAATGCTCAGGCTATACTAGCTTAGCCTGCCCAGGTGCTCGTATTGAATTCCTCTATATTATGCTACTACTATTTTTTTATCTGAACGTTGTGATATAGCTTGAAAATGTCTGATTGTTACAAGAAGATGAACACGTTACACCCACACAAGAGCTCTTCTATCTTGCATGAACACACACTCACGTCTTGCACTGTGGATTGCCAAACCTTGCATTTATGCTTAATTGTTGTGCGCAGTGTGACATGTGAATTATACAGCCCGAAATGCCTCAAATGAAAATAAATGTTAGCGAAATGAGCAGTCCAACACAAATCTAAAATGTAAACATGTTATTTCCCATATAAGATATGTACACGCCTAGTGGTTATCCCACTGGCTATAGGGTGAACGCACCAATTTGTGAGTCGCTCTGGATAAGAGCGTCTGCTAAATGACGTAAATGTGCCCTTGAGCAAGGCACTTAACCCTAATTGCTCCTGTAAGTCGCTCTGGATAAGAGCGTCTGCTAAATGACTAAAATGTAAATGTAAATGTACTCAAGCTGCTACTCAGGGGCCAGAGAGAGCAGATTTCTTATTCTGGAGGGTGCAACATTACAGAACGTTCAGATAGAAATGTATGGAGTAGAACCGACATGATTCTCTGTTATGTAGAATATAGAGAATCGTGTCTCTCTATTTTACATTTCTATGCTCCAGATGCATTAAGTACTTCAGGTTTACAGCCGTCAGGCCTCTACACAGTGCCATGCTGTATTTCATATACTGTATAATGGGTAAAGATAGAACCACTTCAGGACGTCTTCCAAATCCCCAGTTCAGTTGTTAGAAGAGCAACCTTCTCTTTCTCAGTACCAGTGTTTTCACCAAACCAATTGTCTATTAGCTCAGGTTTAGAATACCCAGAGTTTGCCCCGAGGGCAGCACAGGACACTGAGCTACAGTAAGCTCGTAGTAAAAGATTTTAGATGGTCATTCATTTTATGGCCGCATTGAAGGAGTTGCAACGTTACATAACATTCGGATAAGAATGTGTTTTTTAGAACCGACATGATTTTCTCTCATGGAGAATATTGAGTCATGTCAGCTCTAAAGTCAATTTCTATCTGCAACATACTGTAACATTGTTACCTCTTTTAATAGGCTCCACCCAGCTAGCACATAATGTTCTGAGGACCATATGTTTCTTAGAGCTTGGTGAGAGCGTGGTTGTCCTATTGTTATTTTGCATACAACTTTCTGGGGATGGTGCAGGATAGTTGCTTGGCTTTGGAACATTCTCAGCACATTTAAGGAAGTTGACAAAAAAACTTTGTTAATGTAATGAAATGCTAAGAAAATAAACTATTTCCTAATAGTTCAAACATGGTTACATTTAATTTCAATTTTGGTAATGCTCTAGGAATGTTCTCCAACTTGTTTGACATTGAGAATGTTCTCAAATAGTTCAGAGAATGTTAAGAAACAAAGTTCTTCTGTGGGAAATGCAGTGCTTCAGCATAATGTTTCCTAATGGTTCTATTTAAAGTAATGTTCTCAAATTGTTCCAAGAATGTTAAGAAAATGTTCCATGAAAACCACAAGAACTTAAAGAATGTGATTTTGAAACATTTACATTCTGTTTCAGCGTCAACAAAACTCTATCCTCTATCTTGTTAAGTGTGTTCAGGTGTGTTGGCCGCGCCCACTAATTGGCCACACCTGATCTTAATGAGTGCTTGTTTCCTTTTAAATGGGGTCTGTTTGAATAGATTAAAATGAACAGCTTTGTATGCGTAAAAAAAAACATGGCATGCTAGCGCCATGCTGGTTGCGCAGTGGACTAATTCAATGGATACACAACAGAAAATTATAGGTTTGAATCTCAATAATATTGTGTCACAATAAAAAAAGAGTTTGCATGATTAATCCTAAGGAAATTAATTTCCATGTGTCCTAGCTGTGCTTTAAGTTCAAAAAAAGTTTACCCAAAATAATAGTAATAGCAGTGTTATTAAAAGTCTTATTGAAACGTTCAGTGAAGGTTTTAAGGAAGTTATATAAAAACCTCCAAATAACCTATCATTTTAGTTTTCGGAGCATTAATAAAACCTCCCAGGAAAACTTTCAAGGAACCAGAATAAAACGTTCTCAGCTCCTCCCTGCAACCTAATGATAAATGTTCCCATAACAAGCGAAATGTTCACTTCTGTTCTCAGAACGTTTAAAACATGTTTTACCAGTCAGGAAATGTATGGCTTCATTCCCACAACCAATGTAAAACCAAGAACATACGTTCCCACAACTTCCAAGGAACCAAATGTGCTAGCTGGACAGTTACTGTACCTTTCAGTATTCCGCAAGTCCTCAGTACCTCAGGCCAGGTTAGCTCAGAACAGGTCTGAGATCAGTCTGATGACGCTCTCCTCCATATACGGGTAGTAATACAGTTGCCAAGTCCCTCAGGGGTTGGGGTAGAACTAGTCAGGTTCAAACACAGTACAGGGTTTTTGAAACATTTCTGTTACATTTCTGTTACCTACCCCATTACAACAGCCAAAATCCCCACTTGCCCAGTCCATGGGATATTCTGCTATTGAACATGCCAATTATAAAATGTATTATTATGATATAGCAGGTGAAATGAAATAATGTTTGCCAAAATCTATCGCTCATTTAGATGTTTTATATACTTTGTTGTTTTGGACCTTTTATCTGTTTCGTTTTTTTCCTGTGCTTTATTCTCCCATTGAGTCGGTAGAAGTTGCCCCTAACCACTGATTCAGAGTCAGATATTGTTTCATTCCCTCTAATGGCTAAGGTTAGAATTGGGGGAGCGTAATCTGATCCTACTATAGATCTGTGGTTAAGAGGAACTTCTACTTAAACCATTATTTTATCCGGTTGACCCCCACATCACAGCTGACCTCTGATTTGTAAAGGTCCTGATAACCTCACAGCTATCACATGCCTCTGGAGTGACCAAAACGCTAAACACTGATTGTCTCTCACCTTTCTGTAATCATGGAGTGCACAGACAATCACTGTACACACATCAATAAACCTGTTTTTAAAACTAGCCTCTCTGTCTGTTCACTGGCTGGAAGGGGATGGGATTGGATGAAGGTTTGGAAATAGCTGTTTTTGCCTACTTCTCATTTACGTTTGAGTTATTTCGCACATTTGAAAAACATTCTTTGTTTTAGTCTCTTCTCACATGGGGTGGAGCGAGACTGTCTTTATTAAAAAAAAGGTTTTATTGAATATTAAAACATACAATCTACTTGCAGTGAAGCCGCTCAACATTTACATTACATTGTCATCTAACAGACTCCCATCCAGAGCGACACAAAGAAGCAACCAGGGTCAACGCCCTGCCCAAGGGCACGTCGACAGATCTCCCACAAGGTCAAAACTGGGACCCGAACCTGCGACCTATCAGCCACCGGCCCAAGCTCCCAACCGTCAGGCCACCAGCTCTCCAAGATCCCCACCACAGTTCCCAGAAAGCTGCCCCTCAGATTAATGTTATGCTTTTTCAGCCATTCCTGAACCTGAGACCAGAAACAGGCTACCTGAGGGCAATACCAAAACAAATGGTCTATTGATTCTGTATCCTCACAACAAAATCTGCAGAGCTGCGATGATGGTATGCCCCAAATATTCAACATTTTGTTGGTGGCAAGAATTCTGTAAAATAATTTCAGCTGGAAAGCACGAAGTCTTGAATCTTGCGTCATTTTATATATCAACTCATACACCCTGTACCATGGAATCAGTACATCAAAAATCTCTTCCCAGCTATTTTGCAATCCGTATGGCACAGCTGTCAACATCCTGGTCCTCAAATGAAACTGGTATTCTTTCCTATTTATGCAATTTTTATTCCTCCGCCAGTTTTGATCCTTTATATTGGGCAGACAGACCAGTTCCCTACCTCCTCCCGGTGCCACCTGCCTCCTCGATTTTTGGGGTAATGCTTTAATGAATTGGTTGTAATCTTGGATTGAGAAGACCTTACCATACAATTCTGATAACTCAATGAAAGACATAACTCTACCATTCCAATTTACAATATAATTTAAAAACAAAATACCCTTTTCAAGCATCTTTACCATAAATACAGGTATTTTATCAAATCAAATCAAATTTTATTGGTCACATGCGCCGAATACAACAGGTGCAGACATTACAGTGAAATGCTTACTTACAGCCCTTAACCAACAGTGCATTTATTTTAAACAAAAAAAGTAAAAATAAAACAACAACAAAAAAAGTGTTGAGAAAAAAAAGAGCAGAAGTAAAATAAAGTGACAGTAGGGAGGCTATATATACAGGGGGGTACCGTTGCAGAGTCAATGTGCGGGGGCACCGGCTAGTTGAGGTAGTTGAGGTAATATGTACATGTGGGTAGAGTTAAAGTGACTATGCATAAATACTTAACAGAGTAGCAGCAGCGTAAAAAGGATGGGGTGGGGGGGCAGTGCAAATAGTCCGGGTAGCCATGATTAGCTGTTCAGGAGTCTTATGGCTTGGGGGTAGAAGCTGTTGAGAAGTCTTTTGGACCTAGACTTGGCACTCCGGTACCGCTTGCCGTGCGGTAGCAGAGAGAACAGTCTATGACTAGGGTGGCTGGAGTCTTTGACAATTTTGAGGGCCTTCCTCTGACACCTCCTGGTATAGAGGTCCTGGATGGCAGGAAGCTTTGCCCCAGTGATGTACTGGGCCGTACGCACTACCCTCTGTAGTGCCTTGCGGTCGGAGGCCAAGCAGTTGCCATACCAGGCGGTGATGCAACCAGTCAGGATGCTCTCGATGGTGCAGCTGTAGAATTTTTTGAGGATCTGAGGACCCATGCCAAACCTTTTTAGTCTCCTGAGGGGGAATAGGCTTTGTCGTGCCCTCTTCACGACTGTCTTGGTGTGTTTGGACCATGATAGTTCGTTGGTGATGTGGACACCAAGGAGCTTGAAGCTCTCAACCTGTTCCACTACAGCCCCGTCGATGAGAATGGGGGCGTGCTCAGTCCTCTTTTTTTTCCTGTAGTCCACAATCATCTCCTTTGTCTTGGTCACGTTGAGGGAGAGGTTGTTGTCCTGGCACCACACGGCCAGATCTCTGACCTCCTCCCTATAGGCTGTCTCATCGTTGTCGGTGATCAGGCCTACCACTGTTGTGTCGTCGGCAAACTTAATGATGGTGTTGGAGTCGTGCCTGGCCATGCAGTCATGGGTGAACAGAGAGTACAGGAGGGGACTGAGCACGCACCCCTGAGGGGCCCCCGTGTTGAGGATCAGTGTAGCAGATGTGTTGTTACCTACCCTTACCACCTGGGGGCGGCCCGTCAGGAAGTCCAGGATCCAGTTGCAGAGGGAGGTGTTTAGTCCCAGGATCCTTAGCTTAGTGATGAGCTTAGAGGGCACTATGGTGTTGAATGCTGAGCACATATCAACCAGCACATTTGAGTTCAACCATCATTTTTGTTGTAATATTTGTTCTATCTTTTCAGGAGGATGAAATTAAAATTGTAACCAGCTCTGCAATGCTTGTTTGAAAAAGAGAGTTACTTTGAAAAAGGTTTAATTTTCACTTCATCGAAAATGAGACATGGCAATCTGCACAAAGGCAAAAAGGCCATTTTTAAACAATGGATGAGCTTTTCTTAGTAATCTACTTGAGAACCATTTAGGTAAAGTAAAACTTTTGTATAAGTGAAGCTTTTAGAGAGAGGTTTACTGCTTTTATATTTCATGATCTCAACCCACCCAGTTCATATTCATTATATAAATAGGCACACTTTATCTTGTCTGGTTTAGCATCCCAGATAAAGCGAAAATATTTTTTGCTCATATGATTTGAAAAACGAATCATCAGGAGTAGGCAGCACCATAAGTAAGTGAGTAAACTGAGATATGACAGAGTTAATCAGTGTAATTCTTCCATAAATAGACAGGTATTTACCGCTCCATGGTTGCAGGATCTTGTCTATTTTTACAAGTTTTCTATTGAAATTAATTGTGGAGAGCTCATTTATATATTTTGTGATATGAATACTAAGTATGTCTACTTCACTGTCAGCCCATTTTATAGGTAAACTGCAGGGTAATGTAAAAGTTTTCTTTTTTAAAGATCCAATACGTAATATTGTACACTTATCATAATTAGGTCCAGAAAAGTTATCTAGATCTTCAATGAGACATTGCAGGGATCTACAACATTGCAGGGATCTACAGTTGAAGTCGGAAGTTTACATACACCTTAGCCAAATACATTTAAACTCAGTTTTTCACAATTCCTGACATTTAATCCTAGTAAAAAAATTCCATGTCTTAGGTCAGTTAGGATCACAACTTTATTTTAAGAATGTGAAATGTCAGAATAATAGTAGAGAGAATTATTTATTTCAGCTTTTATTTCTTTCATCACATTCCCAGTGGGTCAGAAGTTTACATACACTCAATTAGTATTTGGTAGCATTGCCTTCCACAAGCTTCCCACAATAAGTTGGGTGAATTTTGGCCCATTCCTCCTGACAGAGCTGGTGTAACTGAGTCAGGTTTGTAGGCCTCCTTGCTCGCACACGCTTTTTCAGTTCTGCCCACAAATGTTCTATAGGATTGAGATCAAGGCTTTGTGATGGCCACTCCAATACCTTGACTTTGTTGTCCGTAAGCCATTTTGCCACAACTTTGGAAGTATGCTTGGGGTCATTGTCCATTTGGAAGACCCATTTGTGACCAAGCTTTAACTTCCTGACTGATGTCTTGAGATGTTGCTTCAATATATCCACATAATTTTCCTTCCTCATGATGCCATCTATTTTGTGAAGTGCACCAGTCCCTCCTGCAGCAAAGCACCCCCACAGCATGATGCTGCCACCCCCGTGCTTCAAGGTTGGGATGGTGTTCTTCAGCTTGCAATCAACCCCCTTTTTCCTCCAAACATAACGATGGTCATTATGGCCAAACAGTTCTATTTTTGTTTCATCAGACCAGAGTACATTTCTCCAAAAAGTACGATCTTTGTCCCCATGTACAGTTGCAAACCGTAGTCTGGCTTTTTTATGGCAGTTTTGGAGCAGTGGATTCTTCCTTGCTGAGCGGCCTTTCAGGTTATGTCAATATAGGACTTGTTTTACTGTGGATATAGATACTTTTGTACCTGTTTCCTCCAGCATCTTCACAAGGTCCTTTGCTGTTGTTCTGGGATTGTTTTGAACTTTTCGCACCAAAGTACGTTCATCTCTAGGAGACAGAACGCGTCTCCTTCCTGAGCGGTATGACGGCTGCGTGGTCTCATGGTGTTGATGAACGTGGTACCTTCAGGCATTTGGAAATTGCTCCCAAGGATGAACCAGACTTGTGGAGGTCTACAATTTTTTTTCTGAGGTCTTGGCTGATTTCTTTTGATTTTCCCATGATGTCAAGCAAAGAGGCACTGAGTTTGAAGGTAGGCCTTGAAATACATCCACAGGTACACCTCCAATTGACTCAAATGATGTCAATTCCTATTTGTAAGTCGCTCTGGATAAGAGCGTCTGCTAAATGACGTAAATGTATTGTAAATGTAAATTAGCCTATCAGAAGCTTCTAAAGCCATGACATCATTTTCTGGCATTTTCCAAGCTGTTTAAAGGCACAGTCAACTGCGTGTGTGTAAACTTCTGACCCACTGGAATTGTGATACAGTGAATTATAAGTGAAATAATCTGTCTGTAAACAATTGTTGGAAAAATTACTTGTGTCATGCACAAAGTAGATATCCTTACCGACTTGCCAAAACTATAGTTTGTTAACAAGAAATTTGTGGAGTGGTTGAAAAACCTAAGTGTATGTAAACTTCCGACTTCAACTGTAGCTTGCGGACTTAATATACAACTTGAGTGATCGGCATACATGGACACCTTTGTTTTTAAGCCTTGGATTTCTAATCCTCTAATGTTGTTATTTGATCTGATTTTAATAGCTAGCATGTCAATGGCCATAACGAATAAATATCGTGACAGCGGACACCCTTGTTTAACTCCTCTGGACAATTCAAAACTCTCTGAGAAGTAGCCGCTATTTACTCTTTTACACCTGGGGTTGCTATACATTACTTGTACCCATTTTATAAGAGACTCCAGGCATTTATAAATAAAATCCAGTCTTACTTTATCAAAGCCTTTTCAAAAGCCTCTATAAATACCAGGCCTGGCTTCTTAGACGTTTCATGTTGTTCTATTATTTTTAGCAGCATATTATCTCCAATGTATCGTACATGTAAAAAACCTGTCTGGTCAGGATAAACAATACCTGGTAAAACGTTTTTAATTCTGAGTGCTATGCATTTCGCTAGTATTTTTGCATCACAACATTGAAGTGTAAGAGGCCTCCAGTTTTTTAGATGGATCTTCATATTTGCCATCTGGGTCTTGTTTTAATAATAGTGAAATCAGACCTTCCTGCTGAGTACCTGACAGACTACCATTTCTATAGGAGTAGTTAAAACAAGCTAATAATGGAGCTTTGAGTATATCAAAAAAGGTTTGATATACCTCTAACGGTATGCCATCAAGCCCTGGGGATTTTCCACACTGAAAGGATTTAATAGTCTCAAAAAGCTATTCCTCTGTAATTTGGCCATCGCACTGATCTTTTTGTACATTTTGTTAATTTTCCATTTTGTGTATTATTTGGAAAGAATTCCTAACAGTAATCGTCATTCAGAGGGTGAGGATGAGGGAAAAGAAAACATCTGCTTAAAATATTTAGCTTCCTCTTTTAAAATATAATTTTACTGTCTTTGTCTGCACTGATTATATTGATTAGGGAAATGGAATGAGATGTTGAGAATAGACATATGTACATGTGAGTTGACTATTAAGAAAATATTTGATGATATGAATCAAGTATGTGCCTGATACATACACATCAAATGGTGGCCCTAGAGTGTGGTTTCCTCCCAGCCCACCAGGGGGCAGCCACAGCTAATTCAGACTAAGGTGAGCACCTCATCATCTCTATCATAACAGGGGTTGCTCTCGTGTTGCATCACCTCTTCAACTAATTTCACTGATTAGAATGAGTCATTCTGGCTGCCTTGAAAGTATGCAACCCAAACCAAGATAAGACGCTACGATACTCTTATCGTAATAATAGAACTACCCGAGAAAAAGATAAGGGTTTGGGAAGAGTTGAGACGGTTGCTTCTCTGCAAAGTGCTCAAGATGTCAGAAGACTCAGAAAGAAAACCAGCTGACTGCAGTGTTATTTAAAAGTTTGTTCAGAAATTATTTCACTCTACAACTGAAGAAGAGAGGCAGTTTTTTTTCTTGAAAAGATTATGAAGCCTATTTAATGGATATCTTAGTGACACAGAGTATTTAATCTCTTCCTCCAGAGAGAGAGAGAGAGAGAGTGAGAGGAAGAGAGAGAAAGAGGCAGTATCTGTGAGACCCAAAGAGCTGTTCAGAGTTTGTTGGTGAGTCATTCAGTGGGAAATGATAGAAGCAGCATGAGTACACACTAATACTGACTATAGTCTATTAGGCCATAGAGAAAATTGGCACAAAGACACTCGTGCACAGCCGCACCAACTGCCTGAAATTCAGATAAATGGGACAGTATTTGTGAGTATCAAACAATGTACAGTGCCTTGCAAAAGTATTCATCCCCCTTGGCAGTTTTTCCTATTTTGTTGCCTTACAACCTGGAATTAAACTGATTTTTTTGGGTTTGTATCTTTTAATTTACACAACATGCCTACCACTTCGAAGATGCAAAATATATATTTTTTGTGAAACAAGAAATAGACAAAAAAAAAAACAGAAAACTTGAGCGTGCATAGCTATTCACCCCCCCCCCCCCCCCAAAGTCAATACTTTGTAGAGCCACCTTTGCAGCAATTACAGCTGCAAGTCTCTTGGGTTATGCTCTATAAGCTTGGCACTGGATTTTGCCCATTCTTCAAGGCAAAACTGCTCCAGGTCCTTCAAGTTGGATGGGTTCTGATGGTGTACAGCAATCTTTAAGTCATACCACAGATTCTCAATTGGATTGAGGTCTGGGCTTTGACTAGGCTATTCCAAGACATTTAAATGTTTTCCCCTTAAACCATTCAAGTATTGCTTTAGCAGTATGCTTAGGGTCATTGTCCTGCTGGAAGGTGAACCTCCGTCCCAGTCTCAAATCTCTGGAAGACTGAAACGAGGTTTCCCTCAAGAATTTCCCTGTATTTAGTGCCATCCATCATTCCTTCAATTCTGACCAGTTTCCCAGTCCCTGCCGATGATAAACATCCCCACAGCATGATGCTGCCGACCACCATGCTCCACTGTGGGGATGGTGTTCTCGGGGTGATGAGAGGTGTTGGGTTTGCGCCAGACATAGCGTTTTCCTTGATGGCCCCAAAAGCTCAATGTT